>NC_133665.1:170552595-170852595 GCF_037893015.1 Macrotis lagotis
TGTGTGTGTGTGTGTGTGTGTGTGTGTGTGTGTGTGTTTGGATTTTTTATTTTAGATGAGATGCAGCAAAGAGGTAGAGCACAAAAACAATTAGCAGACTGGGAAGTGACAAGGAAATCTGGTAAGGATGGGTGATCCCATGTCTTCTGTCATTACATAAGATCTACTCATTGGATTTGGCACATGGAAGCTGGAGATTCAGTGAGGACTAATAATTCAGGGGCCATTCAATCACAGATGACATATTCCTCCTACCATACATACATATATAACAGGTGCTTATCCTACACTACATAGAAAGCAACTGAGCCTCGGTCTCCTCATTTGTAAAAAATGAAGAGTTTAGACTAGATGGTCTTTGATTTCTTTTCTATGTGTAAAACAATGATTCCTAACCCGTTAGATCACTGTAAGAACTTGTAACTTCAGTGGGTCCATGTTTTCCTCTATAATGGTTCTTCATTTAATACTTCATCTCATAGATATATACCCTTTCTCATCCTCTGGGATTCTGGTTCAGTATCTCCTATTATTGCTCACTAGTGTGTCCATCTACTATGATGGCAGGTCTTTTAGTATTCCCTGGGTACCATTGCAGCACTGAGCCATCTCTTTTCTTACTGACCAATCCATCTTGCTTTTTATACCCAGGTCATCATACCCTACTTATCTTTCCATTGCCCTTTAATTCACTCGCAGCTTAAATTTTCATTGATCATGAGATCCTATGGTTTTCAGTCATAGAGTGTCCCTAGGAGAATACCATTTACAAAAAGAGAATTTATATTAATCATAATTTAGCATAGTTGCAAAGATGTAAGCAACAAGATGGATTTAAGAATATCTGCCAATTGCTTTATTTCCAGAACACAAACAAAAATGTGGCCACTTCATTGGTTAGGACTACTATCTATTCAGACCTATTGAGACCACAAAAGCTTGGACTGTGGATAGAGAGAGTTAACTATAGTTACAAAAATATAAATAAATGTGAATTTACATATATGTATACATATCTAGATGTTTATGATAATTTTCCTAATTCCTTTGAATGATTCTTTACTGATGCCTTCTGTTTTGATGTGATTTGGTCTACCTGATGTGATATGGAGGTCACCACAGGCTCTTAAAGTTTATGGCAATGTTCCTGTCACTTACTATGTCTGTAACCAGGTACAAATAACATCCCTTTTGGGTCTCAGCCTCCTCTTTTGTAAGATGAGGAGTCTAGATCCTTTCTCCCAGATTCCCAGATTCTAACAAAAATTGAACAAGAATAATCAATGACTATTTAAGACACTGTGTCTTTCAGTGTAATAGAATTATAGAAAGAAAAATAGATAGCCCTTACTCTCTGATATATGAGCCTGGCGATGGACTATTCCATTGATTTTCTATATGGGAATGGGTACAGGAGGAAGGAGGATGTGGAAGCATAGTTAAATTAAAGATGCCCAGCACCAGGTGAGACTCAGGATGATAAATTATTATTCATTCACAACAATGCATGTAGGCCAACTCTACTAAAAGTTGAATAATTGTGATCCGTCCTAGCAGAGGGAATGGTTCTTCCATGAAACCACAGCTGTTTTAAGTGCTGATGAATTGGAGTAATGATACCCATTGTCATTGGTCAGTGGTCCCCATTGCCTTTCATACTGATTAATTCATCAGCATCACATGAGTAGTAAAATAATCCAGATTCTGAAAGTGCCAAGAAAAAGAGTGGAATAATAGATAGAAAGTTGAGCTCTGAAAATGGGAAGACACAAGCCCAGATCTTGCCGCATTTCAATATTGACTAAGTAAACCCTTTAAATTCATACTTCTGTAGATGGTGCTTTGAGGGTGAAAGTTCTATGGCAGCTGCTAACTTACATTGAAAGAAGATATTTTCTTATTCTAGAGTTCCCTTTTCCAATGAAATCATTATTCAAGCTTTTATGACAGGAAACACTATTTGAAAGGGTTAACATTTTATTGACACAAACTACTCCTGAGCTCTCAGACCACATGGTGCACTCTGGGGAAAATAGCCAGAAAAATGAAAGGGATGATGTTGGTTCTTTCAAAGACAGCCTTGCAAGTTACAGCTATTCTCCAGATCTCCTTTCCTACCCCCAGGATTTAGAGGTGACAAGGACTATAGTGCTTATCTACTACTTTTGCATTATCTAGTAGAACCTCCTTGTTATACAGATGAGGAAGCCCAAAGTTACATAGCAAGTAAGGGAGCAAGGCTAGTATTTTATCTCAGTTCTATCTACTGACTCTACATACAAATTATCCCACAGCCTGTATTATGATTTTTCATTCGTCCCCCCCCAGAATAAGAGAGTATTTTAAGTGAAATGGGGGGGTACATTCTGCCATAACAGTTCCTTGGCAATCATTTTAATATGTTTAGGAAGAGGAAGAACATATAATCCTGGATTTAACATGAGAAAGAATATTAAAAACCATCAACCCCAACTCCCTCTTTTTCTGAAGTATAGAGGAAGTTTAGTAATTTGCCTAGTTGAACAGTTGAGGCAGTATTTAGGCCCAGGTCTTTCTTACTTCACTGTCAGAAAGTGTTCTGCCCATTCCTCCAGGAATCCATGGGAATTAATTCCAAATACTTCAATATTAGAAGATATTGTGATTTCAATGAACTAGATGTTCATTCCATCAATGTATATCTCAGCTCCCCCCCCCCCTGCCAGCTCCCAGAAAGTATTTCCATGTTATTGAGATTGAAAAGTCATCCCTTCATTAGCAGCCCTTCAGGAAAGTGAGTGAGGTATTTTCAGCATTGTAAGATCTGCCTGGGCTTGTTTTCTACTTTCATAGTCTTTGAAAATGCAAACATACTTCTATCTCTGATGAGGCATAAAAATAGAACTCCAATCAATCAACTTCTCTAAATATATATTCATCAAAGAAATCATTGTTCAGCTGTGTCCAACTCTTCACGACCCCACGGACCATACTGTTCATGAAGTTTCTTGGCAAAAATACTGAATTGGTTTGCCTTTCCTTCTCTAGTGAATTAAAGCAAATAGGAGATAGGTGATTTGCCCAAGGTCACATGACTAATATCTGAAGTAATATTTTAATTCAGGTCTTCTTGACTCCAGGCCCAGAACTCTATACCCTGAGTCACCTAGCTGTCCCACAACAAACAACTTCTTAAATGCACAAAGAAGAGAAAGGTTTCTTCAGGGCAAGGACTATTTAAAGTTTGCTTTTGCTAAGCTCCTAGGACATCTCCTTACACATAATTGGTGCTTATTAAATGCTTACTAAGCAGAATTCAACATTTGTGCTATTCTTTTTTGCTCAGAAGGTGAAAATTATCTTTATTTCAGTCTTTATTTTAGTGTATTAAACAATGTATGGTTTGATTCTAATTTTTTAAGAGTTGAAACTTTATATAAAAGCAACATTTTGAACTCTCAATTGGAGAGATTGAATATCAGCATTGTAACGATATTATCATTGTCCTAAAAGAATTAGTATTATCTGGGCCAAACAGATTTAATTCTCCTAAATTTACTCTTGTTTTTTCCTTCCCTGGGTAACCTATGGCAAAAAAAAATACCCTTTGTTCATACCATTTTCAAATAACAGTATAAGGTCACATTAGCTTCTTTTGGGAGGTGACATGTTGAGTTACTGACTCATATTGATCTTATTTTCCATTTAAAAACTTCATGGTTTGTTTTTTTTCCAGTTGAAATGCTCCCCCATTGTGAAGTTGATTTGTTTTTGATTCAATTCAGCAAATGGACATACATATACTCATGCACTACTACAAAGAACAAAGTGTTCTGGATGCTAGGAATACAAAACCATTCTACTGGAGTTTTAGTGTAAATAAACAATGAAATTTCAAGAGAAAGTAATAATCTGTAGGGAAGAACAAGGAAGAAGGCTAGGAATACTACAAAATAGGGGTGAGAAGGGAGCATATTTCATATATTAGGAATCACTTTACAAAAGCAGGAAAGTAGAAATTGGGGGCATGAGAAACAGCTAAAAGACCAGTTTCACTAAAATAGATACTATGTGAAAGGAAATCATATGAAATTAGAACCCAAATATATTAGCTTTTCATCATCTGTTACCCCCAAACTGCCAGGAATAGCAAAGCATCACAGAATCTGAAATCTGAGGACATTAGTGGGTATTTAGTTTAATTAATAACAGGTCAACCAACTACCTTTTAAAACCTTGACAATTCCTTTGCCCTTCTCAGTTTTCTCTTTTATCAGGCTAAGTTTCTTCAACTAATTTATATATGTTGAAGTCTTGAAACTTCTCTTTCTCCTCTTGATCAGAGCATCATTGGGATACACTTCAGATTTTAAATGTCCTTTCCAGACTGTGGTGTCAGAACTACACAATATTCTGGACAGTTTGTAACAATGTATAAGCACAACATTCTAGATAATTTATCATCAGATTTCTAGCAGCCCTTTTGTGGTGACAAAGAACTGGAAATTGAGGGGAAATCTGTCAAATAGGGAATGTCTAAACAAGTTGTGATATATAATTGTGATGGAATTCTATTACAGAATAAGAAAATGGTGAGCTGGTTGATTTTAGGAAAAAACATGGAAAGACTTACATGAAATATAGTGCAGAGTGAAATGATCAAAAACAAGGGAACATTGTACATAGTAAGAGCAATCTTGTTCTAAGAAAAATTTTGAATGACTAACTCATTTTCAGGATTATAAATACTCACAGGACCTATGAAGACAGATGCCATCTACATCCAAAGAAAGAACTGATAAGAAGTATGTATAGTATGGATTTATATATACACCTATTCTGTGTATATTGAAAGAAGGGGAGAAAGGGAGGGGGGAAAGTACACAGCAAAGAACAAGGGAAAACTTATGAGGAAGCATAGAAAAGCAGAGTAGCTTTGAAAATCACGTGTAACATTCATTATACAGTTTAAAGAAAGCAGTGTGAAATGGAAATTCATTGAATTGAATATTGAATCCTTTCTTTATGTTGTTATATGTATGTGGAAATATTCTTTTTTGTCTTTTTGTATTTAAATTCAAAACCAATAAAAATTAAAAAAAATGTATAACCAGACCCATGTTCTGAACTCTATGTCTCTTCCATTGTACCCAAAGATCATATTAGTTTGGGGGGCCTGAATATCTCACTGATGACTAATACTGAATTTGCCTGACCTCCAGGAAAAGGCTCAAATGTTTGTTACATAAAATTTTGCCCAGTCATGCCTTAATAATTTTAGATTCATGGAACTTTTTTTTGAAAGCTTAACTAGAATACTTTATACTTATGCTCAAAAATCCCTCTTTTTTTACATTCATTTTATTGTTCTAGCCTGATGAAAACTTTTAGACCCTGCCTCTCTCTTCCAAAGTGTAAGTAATCCCCACATTTTTGCATCACTTCCATATCGAGTATCTATGCCATATCTACCTTTTTTCCAAATCAATGATAAAAGGGACAGATCAAGTACGAATACACAGGACAACCAACTTGAATTTCCCTCCTGGCTAACATTGAGTCATTAATGTCTATTCTTTAAATGCAGAGTTTCACCCATTTCCAAAATGTACTCTATGATACTTTATCTAAAGGGTAGCAGGAGAGAGTTTTTTGAAGGATTTCTGGAAATCTTGATGTTGGTGACACTACAATCCAGAAATCATCTCAAAAAAAGCTTTATTTTGATCACCACGATATGCTTTCTTTTTGAGATGCTCACTATTTGCATACAAGAGAGGCAATTTCTTACAATGGACAGAGGGGTAATCAAGAATGAAGTTAAATCCTTGATCTGAACCTTGCTATCTCCATGGCAATTGGCAGATCACTAAACTCCTCTGGGTCTCAGTTTCCTCATTTCTAAAGTAGACCTAATAACACCTGTAATGCCTACCTCATAGACTTATGAGAATCAGAGGAAATAACTAAAGTAAGAGTGATATTTAAGACAATATAAAGGTCAGTTATTTTTCTTAAATATGTTTTTACTGTTCATCCAAGTTCCATTCCCAAATTTATAATTTATAATAATTAATATAGACATATATGTATTATATAATATGGTGTATAAATGAAATATATTGTAAGATATATATATATCAGTAAAACATTTAGCAACAAAGCCTATTATTTTTTATTTTTTTGGTTTTTTGCAAGGCAAATGGGGTTAAGTGAACAAAGGATATTATTTTTAATAAAAATTAATTAAATATACTTTAAGTTGTTCATAAGTGGGCATTTGAAAAAAATTAGTTACTTGATTTATATGCACTTATGGGAAAGTTAATATGGGCTGAATCTTTTGTAAAATTCCCCAAGGGTTAAGGATAAGGCATAGTCTCTGCCTCTTGATGTGGGCAGGGTAGAATAGGCATGAAACAAAAATCTGAAGGTTGGAGAAACATAAACTGATAGAGTCTGAAGGCAACAGAAAAATCTCCTCAATTTTCAGATGATGAATCTAAGGTATAGCCAGCTGAAATGATTGGCTACTGGTAAAAACTAGTAAGCAGATCCAGTTAGGAGTCAAGGCAAAGATCTGATACTGGGTCCATTTTAGTTGAGAGTTAATTTGTGAAACTAATTTGTATTTGTATGATGTCATAGTTCCTTTGAAATTGAAGTCAATAAAATTCACACCTAATCATCTACACTTGGTAGTGGGTGGTGTCACAATGCCTTAAACATTCTTTTTTGTCTCCCTGAGAAAATATTTATTTTTTTATGTTACCTTTCAACTCAAATAAATTTCCTTCCTAGTCTTTTCTCCATGGTGACTACAAAATGTTTTTGTGTTAATTGTGACATGATTTTACTTGGGTGCATCCCTTGAATGAAAAAAATGCTCAATAAATGTTTGTTGAATGAATTTATAAGGAAGCAAGTCTCGGTTTCATAGAATTAAGATCCTATTGATCCTGTTGATTGGTCAAAAGGCTGAAATGGGAATGATTGCAAATGTTACTTCTTATTCTGAATCCAGATTTCTTTTCTATGGAAACCATGCTTTTTAAAAGTGGGACTATTATATATTGACAATTGATTATGATCAAACTTGACTAGATATAAATCAGAGGTCCAGATAGACCTTCAGAAGGTTAACAAGCCTGGCCTTCTGCTCAGAAATAAAGAACTGGATTTGGTCCCAAGAAAATATGAATTTCTTTTTTTAATCTTTAATGCTTTCCAACAAGAGATTTCTATCCTCTCCACAAAAAAAAAAATACAGGACCGACATATCTTAAGGAGAAAGGTTTTCCTTACTACTACTTCAGCTAATTTGCATTTGTTGAAATAGAGAAAAAAAGAATATTATCTTCTTTATAAGTACCCAAGAAAATCTTAAGGACATCTTCTCCCTTTTCTATCCAAATTCTTTTTCTCTTTCATCATTGGGTTATGTTTTCCAATTATGCAATCGTTTACAATTAATTCAGGAAGTATTTATTTAGTTCCTTCTGCATTCAAGGTACTCTACTAACTACTGAGAGAAGCACAAAGATCATAGAATAATACCTTCAAAGATTTAAGGATGGAAGAGCCCTCAGAGAATGTCTTACTCAACTCTCATTTTACAGATAACAAACCTGAGACCTAGGGAAGTTAAAAAGTTTGTCTAAATTCAATAGCTATGATTCATAACAAAGTCAGGACTTTAATAAAGGCCTCCCGGAATGATACTGACTTTGTTACATGAAAGACTTTTCAACCTCTCCCAAGAACAACCACAGAACTCAAAATGAATCTTAATGCAAACTTAGTCCACTCTAATACATATATGTATGTGTGTATGTATGTATGTATATATATATATATATATATATGTATAATATTGAAGGAACTCTTTTGATCTAACTATTCCCTTCCTTCTGTCCTTTCAGTACAGAGTGCTAAACATCAGAATCTTTAGCCTACCAGTTAGTTGTCAAAGTTTTACATTTGCACAATGATCTCAACCATTTTTGCTTGTATATGCAGGGTATATGATCTAAGATCTTCCTTTGGCAGCTCTTGCTGGTTGTAACTTTATGAAACAAAATGGCCCTCCCAAAGTGAATTATTCTCTTCTGATCTCCTCATCTGGCAGCTAGCTCAAATTTTGGATGCTACCTCTCTCAGTCTTCTCCTCTCCCCTCCCCTTTTATTGGGGGGGGGGGTTGAGAGGGAGAGAGAGAGAGAGAGAGAGAGAGAGAGAGAGAGAGAGAGAGAGAGAGAGAGAGAGAGAGGAGTATGAAACTGCTTCCCAAACTTACTTTTTTAGAGAATGGATTTTCAGATCACTCCTTTCAACTGGAGTTCTGTCTGATTTTATTTTTAGGGAACAAGATATAACCCACTGGGTATTATTAGTGATCTGCCCCAGGTTTCTAAATTTCTTTCGTGTGTTTTCTTCGCAGTTAGTTTGTAAGCTCCTTGAGTTCTTACTTGTATCCCAATAGAGCCTAGCATATAATAGGCATTTAATAAATGTTTATTGATTTGAATAAACAGAATTAAAAAGAGTGGGCAATCCAAGATCCTAAAGCCCTGTATGACAAGTGAACTTGGCTTTGATTCTTGAGTAAGGTCTAGATCAGTTTTTTAAAAAGAAGGCAGATTAATATCTAGAAGGGGAAACAGTGATTGAAAAAACCGGTGTGCAGATTCTTCAAAAAATAAGTCGTTCTAAACTAATGTGATTTCCTTTTCTGTCAGAATTACTAGATACACAAGGGATTCTGTAGATATTATTTATCCAAATTTTAGTAAGGCTTTGGAAATGATATTTTTATTATTCTTATGATGAAGACAAAGAGATGAGGACTAGAGGATAATACATTCAGATACAGAACTAGTTCAAAGTTATTCTTAAAGAAGTTTGTTATGACAAAGACACAGTTTTGAAAGACCTTGTTACTCTGATCAATACAATGATAACCTAGGAGTCCAAGGACTGCATATGGAAAAGACTGCCTACTTCTTGTCAGAGAGGTGTTGACTTAAGATGACAAAAAGACATGTTTATTTTTAGACATGATCAACATAGAAATTTGTTTTACTGGGTTATGGATTTTTATAATAAGTATTTCCTTTTGCATTTTGAATTATTAAGAAATGGGAGATAAAATGAAAAAATACATGTAAACATATATATGGTATATATGTATGTATATATGTGAATGTATATAAATGTGTCTGTAATAGTTATTAAAGAAGTGGTGTCAATGTGGCAAGAGGTCTCTTGTGGAATATTGTAGAATTTCATTGGTCCCATTAAAAAAAAACTTTTAAACAAGGGACTTCTTTGGGTTGAGCCAAGATGATAGGGTAGAGGAAGAACTCAACTAAGATCTCCCAGCAGTCCTATTGCTTCAAATCAAATTCTGGAGTAGAAGAGTCAATGGGGAGGTCAGGTGAGGCATTTTTTCAGCCCAAGAAAACTTAGGAGTTATGAAGAAAAAATCCATGATTCAGGGGTGGGAACCTTCACCAGCTGGAGACAACACCAGTTGTGGAACTTGGGAGTGGTGACAAAAATAGCAGCAGCTCAAGAGCTCTCAAGATGCTGAGGATCAGGCAACTAGTTAGAAAGACATTATGAGGGACCCCTTTGATAACACTGTAGAGAGGACTAGACTTTGGCAATTCCATTCCCTACACCCATTTTTAAGATTTAGTTCAAGAAGGAGAGGAAGGGAATAGGAGCCCTGAGGAATAGAATTTTTTTAGTCAGAGGAGATCAGGAACTCTGAGGAATATTTGTCATCCCAAGGGAGTAACAATGATGCTTCTGGCCCCAAGGGATCAGGGGCCCTAAGGAGTAGTATCAAAGGAATTAGGGTCCTTCCTGCATAAAGACCCAACACAGACCAGGAAAGCAGTGACCACACCTCTCCTCAGATCACATTAAAAGAACCAAAACTTTCCAACTCCACCCCCCCCATTAGCTCTGAAAAGAACAATGCAGAAAGAAAAAAAAAGAGGGAAGCTCCAAACAATGCCCCTCCCCAACTCTGTCCAGAACTCCGTTTTAACATAATGTTTAAAGTCAAGAAATAGACTTGAAAAATAAGCAAGCAACAACAACAATAACTACCAAAGAAGCTTCTTTGGGGCCAGGGAAGATAAAGATACAAATTCTGTTGAAGACAATAAAGTCAAAGGAGCTATAACTAAAGCCTCAAAGGAAAATGTACCTTAACACAAACTCAGTAAGAATTCCTGAAAGAGTAAAATAATTATTTTCAAAATAAAATCAAAGTGGTAGATGAAGAAGTAAGAGTGGGAGATGAAACTTATGAAAAGAAGCTGATAACTACCAGTAAAAGAAGCACAAAAATGCTGAAGAAAATAACATCTTAAAAAACAGTATTGGCCAAATGGTAAAAGAGGTAAGAAACTTCACTGATGAAAATAACTCATAGGGTACCTATGATATACAATGGATAGAACTTAGGCCCTGGAGTCAGGAGGACCTGAGTTCAAATGCAGTCTCAGACATTTACTATACAATCTTGGGCAAGTCACTTAACCCCATGGCACCACAAAGAAAATAACTCCTTAAAAAGCAGAATTGGTCAATGGAAAAAGATAAAATTTTTTATCAAAGATTTGGACAAAGGAAGACTGAAAGGAGCATTTGTCGATTGTGCAGATAACACAAAGCTGAGAGGCAGATAGTTGATGACAGAAACAAATTCTTACTTTTTTAAATTCTTTTTTCTTTTTTTTAAGTTTTTTTGCAAGGCAATGGGGGTTAAGTGGCTTGCCCAAGGCCACACACAGCTAGGTAATTTTAAGTGTCTGAGGCCAGATTTGAACTTAGGTACTCCTGACTCCAGGGCCGGTGCTCTATCCACTGGGCCACCTAGCCACCCCAAGAAAAATTCTTATTAAAGAATCTTGACAGGCTAAAGGGTTGAACTGAATATGATAAGATGAAACTCAATAGGTATAAAAATGTCTTCCACTTTTGCCAATACAAAGTGGGGGAGACATGACAGGTTAGCAGTTGTTTGGAAAAAAAGTCTGGGGGGGTGTTATGAACAGCAAGCTCAATGTAGCTCATAGGGTGACGTGGTGACCAAAATCCCTCAACAAGTTTGAGTACCTATGAAGGTCATAGCTTCCAGCAACAGGGAAGTGATTGTTTCACTGATGAAAGTAAACTTCATCTGAAGTACTGTTAGTTGGTCGTCAGTCATCTACTTACTATATAACAAACACCATGATAAGTGTTGGACATACAAAAAAAAGTCAAAAATTCTGTCCCTACCTTCAAGAGGCTGACATTCTAATGAAGGAGAAAAAGGGAAGGTAAGTATATATAAAAGCTATATATTATAGATGGATATTTATCTCAGAAGAATGGTAGAAGCAACAGGGAGAAAAAGAAGGACCTCCTGCAGATAATATAGTTTCAACTGAGTTTTAAATGACAGCAGAGAAGCTAAAGGTGAATCAGGAGAGTATTTCAGAAAATAGCCACACCAATGAAAATGTATGTAATCAAAGATGGCATGGTATATGTAAGGAATAATAGGTAGCAAATGAGTGGAATAAAGTGGGAAAAGATTAGAAAAGGATTAGATTGTAAAGATCTTTAAATGCCAAAGTTCATACACATTTCATTCTAGAGGCAATAAGGAACCACTGGAGCTTGGTGAATATTGGGGTGATGTGTTTAGAACTACACCAGAGGAAAATCATGTTGTGTGATTGGAAGCTGATTGGAAGATGGACTGAAATAGGGCAAGTTGAATTAGAGAGACCAATTAGAAGGTCATTATAACAGTTAAGGTCAGAATTTTAATTAGTCTCCCTAACTCACCTTTTCCCACTTCACGCCACCTTCCACTTGGAGATTAACATTTTCCTGTAATATATTTCTGACTATAGGTTGAGATATATATATATATATATATATATATATATATATGAATACATTTTGTATGTAAATATAAAAACACATATATATGTGATATTTTCAAAAGAAAGTCTAATACCTACACACACACACACACACACATACATATATATATATACATATACACATATATATTATATAACAAGACTTAATAGTCTTGATATGAATATGAGTGGGGAGACTTCAATATTGTAATCCTATGTGATGGACAATGGGGATATTTTTAAAGTAAGAGGAAAATTGGGAAGAGGAAAGAATTTGAGGGTGAATATGAATTCTATTCTATACCATGTTGTAGTTTAGATATCTCTAGACCATCTGAGGGGGCAGCTAGGGGGTACAGTGGATACAACACCAGACCTAGATTCAGTTCAAATCTGGTGACAGACCTTATTAGTTATGCTATCCTGGGCAAGTCATTTCATCTAATTTTCTCATCCAGAAATGAACTGGAGAAGAAATAGTAAAGAACTTTAGTTTGGTTCTTGGCCAAGAAAATCCCAAATGGGGTCATTAAGAGTTGGCCATGATTGAAAATGACTAAACAAAAGCAACAACAGGACTTTGATTTGCTATATCATAATAATTGAACCAGTGGGAGCTGATGAGATCACCAAGTGAGATAGTATAGGGAGAAGATAAGAAGGCCCAATATTAGTATGTATGAACTAGACCAAGAACCGGAAAAAAGAGATGGAGATCTATCCCAGAGGAAAGAGGAGAATCAAGAGAAATCAAAGTGACAAGAACTTAGAAAGAGTATCCAGATTCTGGAAGAAAAGAATGATCAACAATGTCAAAGGTTTCAGAGTAATCAAAAAGAATGATGACTGAGACAAGGCCACTCTATTTGGTAATTAAAATATTGTATTATTTTTGTGCACTATAATTTATGGAACAAAAAAAGCTGGAGCATATCCAGAAGCATCTTGAGTATCTGTCATATGAAGATGAGTTAAGAAAATGAGATTCTTAACTTGGAGAAGAGAAAACTGAAGGGAAATAAGATAACATTCAATTATATGAAGGACTATCAAATAGAGGAGAGATTTGATATGTTCTATTTAATTGCTGAGAACAAAACAAGGAATATAGAGAGAGGTCAGTTTGGATTTGGTGTCAGGGGAAAAAAAAACAAACCAAAAAAAAACCCCTACAAATAAACAAATATAAATAAACTTCCTAACAGAGCTAAACTATAATGGAGTGAGTTGTCTGGAGAGGTGATGGGGTCCTGCTCCAGGGAAGTTTTCAAATACAGGCTAGATGACTACTTTTTGGGTATATTTTAGGAGAAATTCCTTTCATGTATAGGATGGACTTAATAGTGACTGGGTTTGATTCTCCTTATTACTTCATACTTTGAGACGTGTTGCAATAGCCTGCCAATTGCTCTCCTTGCTTCCAATCTCTTCTCTCCTAACAAGTATGCATTCAGTTGCCAAATTAATATTTCCAAATCTTGGTTCTGAATATATTATTTTCCCTATTCAGAAACCTTCCCTACTCAGAAAACTCCCTAGTGCTTGAAGAATCAAATTAAAATATCCCAGCTTGACATTTAGAGCTCTCTAAGTGTTGTTATTGTTAAGTTATATCTGATTTTTTAGTGAAACATTACTACCCATGGAGTATTCTTGGCAAAGATTCTGGAGTGGGCTGCATTTCCTTCTGTAATGGATTAAAATAGGTAGAGGTTAAGCAATTTACCCAGGGTCATACAGTTAGTGAGTGAAGCTAATTAGAACTCAGGTCTTTTTGACTCCGAGCTTAGTGCTCTATCCATTAAGCTACCTAGCTGCCTCTGCCGCTATATTGTACCTATCTTCTTTTTCAGTCTTTTCAAAATACTCCTTTTTCAGACTGTATTTCAACCAAACTAGCTTACCATTTTTCCCAAACTTCACATGCTATTTCCTGTCTCTTTGACTTTACTGTCTGGTATCCTCTCCCCCTCTGTGTGTCCTTTTTTTCCTTTCAAGTTCAGCTTAGCTGTAATCTCTTATAGGATATCTTCTCCTTCCTGACAGTATTTTCTATTCATTTATCTTTTTATAGACATGATGTTTTCAGTAGTGTATAGACTTCTTGAAATCAAGGGCTGTTTAGTTATTACTCTATGCCTCTCCAGAACCTAGGAAAGTGGCTGGTATCCAGTAGGTGCATAATTTGAAAGATATCGAATGCTGTGCCACATTGAAACCTTGCCCCACAAGGTCTTCATTTCCTCTTATTTCCTCTCCCTCCTGCCTGAAGATTCTCCTATTTTTTGCATTCTTCTGCAATTGTTTTTAATTCCTTCAGCTTTAGAGCATGACTAGGGTACTCAAGGGAATAATTTCCAGGTGTTTGATGAGCATGTCATGCTGGAGGAACCTTTTCAAAGAGTTTTCTGTGGTTCTCCATACATGCCTGATCACTCTCCCTTAGGAAAACCACACACATAAAAATGCCACATTGAGAAATCATTTCCCCAATAATTATCAGAATAATTGGGGAATGTATTCAGCAGGGTTTTTTCTCTTGCTGAAAAAAAAAAAAGATGACTGTCTGAAGAGTGTGAGGAATGGACCACCTACAGGGTGTTTTGTCTTTTTCCTACAAAATAAAAGAGAAAGATGTGACATCCTGGAATGTTGTGTTGAAGTTTTGGGATGACAGTCAAAACAAGCATAGAATGGGCAGGCAAGGATAGATTGCACTTTACATAACTGGAGAGAATAACAGCCTAAAGAAGGCCATAGATCTGCTGGGTCTGACTATTTAAATATTCAGATTTTGTTTTCCCAAAAGAAAGTCTAAGCTTTATAATATTTGCTATTTCTAATATGAGTTTTTATTTTTCCTCTCAAATATTTATAGATGATATACTCCCAGATGATGAAGACAGAAAATATGGAATGGATTCTACTCAATTCAATTTAACAAGCATTGACTTTGTCTTTAATTTAAAAAAAAGTTACTTGAGTTCCTTTCCTAGTTTCCCTTTATTAAGCTCTCCAGATGGTTTTTTAGCATACTTGTGTCTCTTTGTGGCAAAATCCTTTTCACATCTGCTCTGATTGAAGGCAAAAGAAAACCTTATCTAGTTTTTTTTGAGGGACTGAGGAGTGCTAACTTATTCATTAAACTTCTTTTTTACAAAACAAAGGGTTCTACAAAGGAGTCACATATGAGACCTTAGATGATCAGGCTGGCTTCTTTGCCAGGTTTCCTTCCTCCATTTTCTTCTGGCCCAGGTTCACATGCACACTGACATATGTGAGCCTTTTGCAAAAACTATGCACTATAAGAAGAGACAAGGAAAAATTCAATGACTAAAATTAGGCTTTTGCTAAATGAGATCACACTGCATTTCCACACCTGCTTGGCAAGCAGTCCCCAGAGGAAAGGTACAATTATTGAAAATCTTCAGCAGAAAGAAGACAAGTTAAGGGGACCAAGGGGGTGGGGATAGGGGGAGAAATGCTTTTAGAAGAATTACAAAGTAAGAGCTCCTCATACTTCTGTCAAAGAGCGTTTGGTTCCTGAGAAGAGTTAGATTCAACATTAGACACCTGTCAGCATCAACTTATTTCCTGAATAGCTAATCAAATATTAGGGAACCTGATTTATCATATTCTTAATCTTCAAATGCTCTCAAGTTTCAATCATATTATTGTTGTAGTTAAAAAACATAATTTGATTCTTAATACCCACTTTCTCATTTGGCTTTTCAAGTCCTAAAAAAGATTGAGTTTCAAATACTTTCAATTCTAATAATAATAGCACTAGTTTAAAATGTTTTGTTTACCTTTTTCATTTGATCCTCACCACACAACAATCCTGTGAGGTATAAGAAGCAGTAAAAAGAACATCATCATCATCATCATCATCATCATCAACAACATCATCAGCTATAATAATAATAATATTATTAGTCCTCATGCAAAACACTCTATTGTTCATTTCTCTACCATTGTCCTAATTGCCCACTCCCTTTGGAATGGGCTCCTTCCTTTATCAGTATTATGTGCATGTTGTTTCTTCCCATAGAAAGTAAGATCCTTTAGGGCAGGTTCTCATTCCCTTTTTTTTACTCTGTATCCCCATTAACAAGCACAATGCTGGGACATCAGTAGATACTAAATAAATAACTGTTCATTGTCTCTTTTATATAAGAGGAAATTAAGGCACAGAATATATCAATGACATATTAGAGTACATCCAATTCATCCCAATACAGAAAAGATACATTGTGATGTGGAATGATTGATTCTTTGTACTTGTATTTTTAGTGTTCAGCAGAGATTGCTTGCCAAACGCTAAACACGTATCAAATAATTGTAGCTTGATTAATTAATAAAGCAACTAATGTGTGCATAGCACTCTACTAAACATTGGAGATACCAAGACAAAATGACAAACAGTTATGGGGATAAATTAATAATCAAACAAATTAACTTGTTATAACTGTGGAGGAATGATAACAAAATTGGTGGCTTTATTCAGGAAGCATTCATAAGTGCCTGCTATCATCCTCCTAGGTCCTGAGACTAGGAAGGAAGAATGAAAAACACCATCCTCACAGAGAACTTGAAAGGGACCATAGATGTCATCTCATTCAATCTCCTCATACAAATTTGATTCTCTTTCTATTTATTGCTCTGATGTAAATCAATTTGTAATAAAAAATTTTAAATTAAATGTTTTCTATTTTGTATTGTTCTTTTGGTGATGCAAGGAGCTTCAATGGAGGTTGGATCTACATTCAGGAAGCCCAGATTTGAATCCTAAAGTCAGAACTGATTTTGTAGCCTTGATTAACTCACTTCATATCTCTGGAGGCTGAGTTTTTATCTGTTTATTCCCTGGTCAACTTATAGTCCTTAACTGACAAATCAAATATAATTTGTGAAAAAAAAAAACTAGTAATATCTTAGTTCCATTTCAAAAGAAAACCATGTCCCCAGCAAGTTTTTGGGCAAGAGGAAACTGCTGAGCTGCAGGGCTAATTAATCCATGACTCAGTGTGATGCATCTAATGAAGTCACAATACACAACCGCCTTTCCACCAAATTGGTACAAGTAGAATCACCTAGCAATTTTAAAAAAACAAGTCATGAACTTCCTATTTGTCCAGATTGGCTTTATGCCTGGAATGCATCTATCTCTTAGAATTCCTAAGGGCTACCTCCTGCAGGAAGCCTTCCCTGATCTTCTGAACCACTAGTGCCTTCCCCTTCCCTCAACAAATTACTATGCACTTTATTTGCATTTACTAATTTGTGTATGGAATTGTTCTCTGGATTGAATAGAAGCATCCTAAGAACAGGGATCATTTCATGTTTATCTGTTGTACATAGAGGGGGATAGATATTTATATGCTAAGCACAATGCTAAAACTGTATGACTATTTAATTATCTCATTTGATCATAGTAGCCACCAGATAAATGCTTACTGATTGAGAAACAGCGTGGCATCTTTTAAAGGGATGAATTTGGAATTAGCAATTCCTCTGGGCATATTCTGTATCATTCATTTGCTAGATATGTGACCCTAAACAAATCAATTAATACCTCTGATTCGGTTTCAATCCTTTTTTACTTTTGACTTTCGCAAGGCAATGAGATTAAGTGACTTACCCAATTATTGAGTGTTGGAGGCTGGATTTGAACTCAGGTCCTGCTGACTCCAGGGCTGGTGCTCCATCCACTGTGCCACTTAGCTATCCCTTCCATTTCAATTCTAAACATTCAGTTTCCTAACCAGCAAAATTAAGGGTTTGACCTTGACTTCTGAGGTCTAAATCAATGATGCTATGATCAGTTTTCATTTCATAAATGAAAGACACTGTGCATTTAGAGGGAGATTGAGGATTGGGTTCTGAGTTTGGAGTTAGGAAGGCATGAGTCCAAATTCTAATTTTGATACTAAGTACCTTGAAGATGTTGGTGGCTAGGTCAAGCAATGAATGGAGAGCTGAATCTGGAGTCAGAAGGACTCATCCTCATGAATTCTAATCTGGCTTCAACTACTGACCCTGGGCAAGTCACTTAATCTTGTTTGCTTCACTTTCCT
This sequence comes from Macrotis lagotis, assembly GCF_037893015.1. Classification (NCBI taxonomy): domain Eukaryota; kingdom Metazoa; phylum Chordata; class Mammalia; order Peramelemorphia; family Peramelidae; genus Macrotis; species Macrotis lagotis. Next base: position 170,570,583 of record NC_133665.1, read on the forward strand.
CATTTGCAAAATGAGCTGAGGAAAGAAATGGCAAATCACTTTAATATCTTTGCTCCAAATGGGGGTCACAGAAAGTCAGAAATGACTGAAAAGGACTCAACAACAGCAATAAAAAACTGACAGGTCATTTAAACTCCTCTGAGGCTCAACTTTCTCACTAAGAAAATATGGATAATAACTGTGGCACCTACTGCCTAGATTTGATATGAGACTGAAATGATATAAACTACTTTATAGATGTTAAGGTGCTATATAAACATTAGTTATTATAGCATACACACATCTGTGTATATATATATATATGTGCATATATATAATCCTTTATAAAATTTGACTTAGATATTTCAGAGTATAGTAATTTGAAATCTCCTTCAGGTTGCCTTTAAAAGATGCCACACTGTTTCTCAATCAGTAAGCATTTATCTGGTGGCTTCTATGATCAAATGAGATAATTAAACAGTCATACAGTTTTAGCATTGTGCTTAGCATGTAAAATCTATTCCCCTGTATATACACCAGATAAACATGAAATGATCCCTGTTCTTAGGATGTCTCCATTCAACCCATAGTGAAATATTTTTGTGAGGTGAGGGTGGGAAGAATGACTATGACTATCACAATCTCCTAAACCTATATACCAATAGGAAAGAAATAAACTAAGAGTAGTTATCATTTATATAATATTTTTAAATTTGCAAAGGGCTTAAGCAACTTCATTTCACTTGTACTGTTGGTTTTGTAGGCACCATTGGCTCCCTTTTACAGGTTAGGAAACTGAGGCTTAGTGCTAGAAGCAAGATTCGAATCTAGGGCTTCTTTGTACTTGAAAACTAGAGATATATCCTCTATACTTTGCTGCCTCAATGATGTGTTTAATGTTCAATTAATTTCTGGTTCAGTTAGAATAAATCCTCGGATATATCTTTGGCTAGAGTACAATATCAGAAATATATTGCATAATCCTTCCTAGGCCAAGGGACATTTTATTTGGCCTCATAAAGACCCAATATGAGTTCCACATTAGTATGGCTTGAAGCCAGTAATGCATAGATTCAAATCTCCCCTCATTTACTATGTAACCTTCTGTCAGTCAATTAATCTGACTTGTCTCAGTTGCCTCATCTATAAAATAAGCCAGTTGGATTCAAAGGCCTCTATGCTTCCAAACATTCCAGTTTTAAATCTAGGACCCCATGATGATGGAGAATACTTATTATAGATGCTTTTTTTCTCCCCATTGTAACTGAACTTTATTTTAGAAATTATTCCCAGGGCTAGTTGGGATAGAGATGTTGATGTTTATCCTTTATTCTCAAAGAAGACCATGACATCAGGGAGGTAATGCCATGACAAGCGTGTGAATTGGATTTGAGTCGAAGCAGGGGGCTGTGCTCAGTCCCCAACTTTGCTTTCTCCTCCAGAACCATCTGGGTCCAGGGACCAGGTATGAATCAGGATGACTGGAGATGACTCTGGATGTGAGGCAGGCAGGATCAAGTGACTAGCCCAAGGTCACACAATTAGTGAGTATCAAGTATCTGAGGCTGCATTCAAACTCCCATCCTCTTGACTCCAAGACCAGTGCTCTATCCACTGTGCCATCTAGCTGCCCCTGACAGAGAGGGAGTACAGTTAAGAATGGCATTTAGTTTTTTGATTCCAAAAATGCTAAAAGATATTTTTTGTAACATTAATACTGTAAAAAACACACTCTAAGATGACTATGAAGTCGGAGGATCTGGGTTTCAATCCTGCCCATAGGCTTATTATCTCTCTAAACATGGTCCAAACATTATTTTTATGAGTCTCAGTTTCCTAATTTGTAAAAAAGGAAGTTGACTAAACCACTTAATCATATGGTTCTGGTGGGGGTAAAAAACACAAAGCTGTGAATGAGTCTCACTTCTAACACATCATTGCTTTAATGATACAAGGGTGATCCTTAGGTGTTTAAGGATCTGTCTTAAAAATAACCCTGCACACCTGGATTTGGTGGAAAATAATCATCTCTATTTTCTAGTGTATGTACTAACTTGTCCAAATGATTGGTACCTGAACTCACTGATCCTGTTGCCTTGTAAATGATAGGAAATTATGCAAAAATATTATTAGCTTAAATTTAGTGAATAAATAGCTTTGTTCCCTAAAATTCTAAAAGGTGTCCCATTTTGGAGATGAAGGAATAGAGTGAAGGACGTGATATGACTTGTTGAATTTCAAACAGCAAATAGTCAGGCACTGACCAGAAAGGGGCTTTCTTATAGACTTGGCTATTGTCTGCATTTGTCATGAGTCCTGACATTCTGAGTCTGTTTAATTGTAGACACAGAAAAAACAATTATATTAGATTGAAGTTATTTCCTTTCACTAGAAGGTCTTAACCTACATATCAGCTCCAATGTTTGACTTAATTACAGGAAGGAAATTCATCTAAATTACTTTTTCAGAATTGTTTCAGAAAGAAGGAAAAAGGTAGATTTATGGTTTTGCTATTTTATTATTTATTATTTATTTTTAATATCTTTTCTTTTTTTAGATTTTGAGTTCTACCATTATTTCTCTCAATCTACCTTCTCTTTTATCATCTTTCCCATATCTTAACCCCTTTCTCTCTTATTTCCCATAGGGTAAGATAGACTTCTATACTCCTGGGTCTATGTACACATTTACATAGACATATATACCCACAAATGTATACCAATATACATATATAAACATATATACATTTATTTGAGTGTATATATTTACACATACATATATATAATTATATTATAATTTTCTTCCCTCTTTGGACCAATTATGATGATAGTGAGGTTCAAGAATTCCACATCACTTTTCCCTTTTCAAGAGCACCATAAAAATTCAACCTTGTATGCATTTTTCATGTGAAAAAATTTTCTCAATATCACTTCCACCTTCACCCTTCTCCCAAAGCATTCCTCTTTTTAATTCCATTTTTTTGGAGATCATTCCATCATAATTAATTCACATCTGTGTCTTCCTCCTATGTAGACTTCTAATTTACCTAATAATGGCAAATTTCTCAAGTTATACACACACACACACAAATATACAAACACACATAATCTTTCCATATAGGAATGTAAAATGATTTTTTTATGTTTACCATTTTATGGTTCTCTTGAGTCTTGTATTTGGAAGTCAATTTTTATTTTTAGCTCTGATATTTTCATTAGGAATGCTTTATTTCATTAAATGTCAATCCCCCCCCAATTTTGCTGGGGTGGTTATTTTGGGTTGTAAGTCTATTTCCTTTGTTTTCTAGAATATTCTTTTCCAAGACCTCTGCTTCTTTAACATGGAAGCTGCTAAATCTTGATTTATCCTGAGCATGGTCTCATAATATTTAAATTGTTTCTGGCTATTGGCAATATTTCTATTTGTCCTGAGAGTTCTGGAATTTGGCTATAATATTCCTGGGAGTTTTCACTTAGTCATTTGGTTCAAAAGATTATTGGTGTATTCTTTTTGTTTTTATTTTGCTATATGGATCAAAGATATTGGGGAAGTTTTCCATTATAATTTCTGAGACTATAATATCCAGGTTCTTTATTTTGATCTTGGTTTTCAGGTAGTGCAATAATTTTTAAATGATTTCTCCTTGATATATTTCCCAGGAAAATTGTTTTTTGAGTTATTTCACATTTCCTTTTATTTTATCATTCTTTTGACTCTTTTATTGTTTCTTGAAGTTTTGTAAATCCACTAAATTTGGGAGACAATTAGAAAATGCACCTCCAAACAGACCTAGACTTCAGTTAGATCTGAATGGTCAAACTTTATATAAGGGTGCTTATGGGAAAATAGTGACTCAATGCTAAGAATCAAATAGAATAATTCTGGTCTAACATAGACCAAGCTGGTAATTCAGTTTCATGATTGGAATGAAAGGGAATACTTGTAGGTCATTCAATGCTTAAGAGGAGAAAGATTAACACCGTGTCTTAGGCAAAATAGGTACCTTAAAAATACTTTTTGGCTGAAAGACTAATCTTTGGTTTGGAAATAATTCTTAGTAAAGATAGAGCTTTTGTTTTGGATAGGCAAATTTCCCATCAACTCCATTGGTCAGCAATCCAGGGTTTGTTGACTTTTGGAATAGTTGTTGAGGCTGAAAAACAACGGCAACACTTAGTCTGACTTTTTCATACATTTAGATGATTATTAAATTGTGCTTATTATTATTACATAGTTTGAGCCTAAGACCTCTGGGCCAATCAATGCTTTGGGACAAGTTTTAAATTTTTTTTTTATTTTGCTTTTTTAGGGAAAGAACTAGCTTCACCCATATGATGGAAAGACTCTAGGAAAGATGGCCCCTACTACAACATATTCCATTGGTGCCAAGATCATAAAATTCTTAAACTATAAGATGAGAAGCAGATTACATCTATATTAGCAAAAGGAATTTATCATGAATTTTCCACACTTATAAAATCATAGACCTGAAAATAAGAACCACAGCAATACTTTCTTTGTTTTGCTATTATATCCTTTGATCTTATTATACTCATTCCCATCTGAATTGCAGCTGAAATTTCCTAAATATTTGTCTTTCTTCTACCACATCTCCCCCAATTACAATGTGAATTCTTTAAGAACATGGATTTTATTGGTTGTTTTTTGTATTCCCAGTGCTTAAAAAGACTTTACAGATAGTCAGTGCTTTAATAAATGTTTTCTCACTCATTTCATTGATTCAGTCAACTGTTTAAGGGAAGGTCACCACAGAATAATCCAAATCATGAGGACCATGTGAAGCAGACTTGGCTCAGATTCAGTATATTTGGTAAAGTCATTATTTCATGGTGTCTCAGCACCTGAGGTTCAAGTATTAGACATATGGGTAGATTTCTGTGATACTTGCAGGGTAATAAAGAAGAGTCTTTCTCCTTACCTACATTTGCTTTCATCAAATATGACATTCTGAACTTTTCACATGTTCTTATTTCTGTCTCCTCACTCAAGAACATTTAAAATACTTCTACTTCCTCTTTAAAAATACCTGTTTACATAGAGTTGTCTTAAAAACTCAAAAATCTCTTCATATCATCTACACAAGAATAAGCAATACTTCACAAGTTGGAAACGGAAGTAATTTTTCCCATTGACTGTTTACTCATTTCTTACAAAGGATAGAAGACTAGATTCTGTTTAGTATTCAGCTCAAGAATCACCTTAAGCAACCTTCATTTCTGCTTTATGCTGATAGGGGTCATGTGGGCTTATAATAAAATGATTTTGCACTTGAAGCACTTTCCTTCTTAAAAGTTATACATGTCTAACTGCATGCTTATGAGACCATATTTGCATGTCAATATGGAATTGTAAAAAAAAAAAATCACTGAGTGACACTGGACTGAATTTCCTGAATTTCTCTTTGATTTTCATGTTTAAAATTTCTTCTCTGATGGTTCATAAAACATCCACTGACTTTTTCTTGGTTGTTCTTTTATCTTATCTGTATGTGGATTCAGCCCAGTTACTTCATTAACTAATCTAACTAACATTAACTAATCTAATCCATACTCTTCCTCCTTTGTTTTACACTGGAATGATGCAATTCCAATATGATTATGACTAATATGAAAATATATAAAGCGTAATGGGTATATGTATAGTCCAGAAAACATTCTTCTTCCTTTTACTAGATCATCTTTCCTCTTCTACTTGCCATAACTGACTTTTGGTATGTCACTGAATCTCTGAGATTCTATTTCCTTATCTTTAAAATGATGATGATGATAATAATAATACCTGAAGTATTTGTCCCATGCAGTTGTTTTGTGGCTCAGAAGAGATAATTGTGCAAAGTTCTCCACAAATTTCGAAGGGCTCTGTAAATATCACTGGTGCTAATTATTCTTCTTCTTCTTCAGGTTAGTACCCTAGTTGATGAAAGAAGGGAGGACCAAGAGAAGAAATGATGTTTTCAGTGTTATATTTTCAATTCATTGTTGGGTACCACATCACTCCTGTTAAGTCTTCTAAACCTAGGCTATCTCAGGATGTATCATCCGCTTTCAAAGGGTGAAAATTTGCCATTCCTAAAGATATTCAAATGAGATAATGAAGGAGTTACTGACAGCATTCCTGAAATAACTAATTCAAGAGTTTATACCAAGAAATTTAATCTCACCCTCCATATATGAATGACAGGCTTTTTTTAAAAAATTTCTCACTGTCTGTTAAGGGAATATTGGTTCATATTTTATAGCTTGAAAAAAAAAGAAAATTAGACTAATTTTCTTTTGAATCTTTGTGCATTGCAGTTTTTCACAAGAAATTACATGCTTTCATCCTTTTCTGTGGAATTATGGAAAATAAAATTCAAATTAAGCAAAAATTTACAATTCAATAGAATAAACCATTGAACCTTAGAATCTGAGAGACCTAAAAGAATATTTAGTGAAACCTGCTCATTATACAGAATGTTACAAAGGTCGTAGTGCTAAGCATCCTACTAAGACTTTTGGGGTATTCTGTACAAATGAGCAAACTGTATCTCAAAGAGATTTTATAACTTTTCCTTGTTAAGATTTGTAAATGAACAATGGGCTGCAAAGCAAAGCAAAAAAGAAGGAAAATAGCATTTTACCCAATTCCAAAATGTGCCATCTAGAATCTAACTCTACCAATTTCTTGTACAAAGGATTTAGAGCTTGAAGGAATGTTTAAAATTCAACTTATTAGTCCAATTAATGTACTGAAGTTGGAATTGGTAGAGAATAATTTGGAACTGCACTCTATGGACTATGAAATTGGACATACTCTTTGACCCAGCAATTCTAATACTGTCTATATTTTAAAGAGATCAAAGAAAGAGAAAGGGACCTATTTGTCTAAAACATATTTATAGTGACTTTTTTTGTAGTGATCAAGGATTGGAAATTGAAGAAATACCTGTCAATTGGGGAATGGCTAAACATGTATATTATTATGCTGGAACATCATTGTGCTATAGGTTGTGATGAGCAGAGTTGGTTTCAGAAAATAAAAAGGGAAAACTTATATGAATTGATGCAAAGTGAAGTGAGTGTAACCAGAACAATACAAATGGTAATGGCAATATTGTAACAATGATCAATTGTGAAGGCATCGGCTACTCTGTTCAAGACAGCAATCTTCCAAAGGTTCCAAGATGAAACATGTTATCCACTTTCACAGAGAGACTGATGCAAATTGAAGTATACCTTTTAAATTTTTTTTCATTTTTCCTGTTTTATTTTTGTCTGTTTTATTTTGCAAATGGCTAGTATGAAAATATTTTTGTACAATTTCACATTTATAATTGGGGAAAATTGCTTGCCTAATCTAATAGGAAGAAGAGAATGAAGAGAAAGAGAGAATTTAAAACTTAAAAAATTTTTTAAAGAGTGTTAAAATTGTTTTCATAAGGAATTAGGAAATATTTAATAAACTATATAAAAATATATTTAAAAGATTATCTACATCATTCCCTCTCATTTTACATATCAAGAATGGGAGATCCTAAGAATCAAGGGGACCCTACCAAGGACATAAATCTACTAAGTATCAAAAGCAAGATTCATATACTTCTGCTCCAAGTACTGTGTTCTCACCTCTCCACAAAATCTCCCTTTATGTATTTGCACAATACTAGGAGGTCTAGTATAAAGAAGCAATAGCAAAAATAAACTCAGAAGTGTTGAATAGCTTGAATAATTGGCATGTGCAGTGATAGATCAGTTAGCAATTCTATTACATTCTATTAGAATACCTCCTCTCCCCAGTGCAGAGTTCATACTCATCAAAAAGTCATTCACTTTCATCCTGTCTCTCCTCCAGCCATGTGTGACTGAAGGATAACAAAATCAGTGAATATTCCCTGAGCATTTGTAATTATGCAAAGATTCCAATAACTAATTAGCACAATGGATTGTAGTCTTAATTCTAATGTTCACACAGCATTTATTTCACTCTCCCCATGATTCTCACTTTGTAGACTATTTATAAAGATCTTCTCTTTAATGAGAAATTTATGAAATGAAGAAATGTCATAAGAAAAGATGTATAGTTAAGTATTATTTAGCTAACATTCTAATATCATCAAAATGTACAATAACTGAAATATATATAGGTATATATATATACAATATAAACATACAAACATATAGCACTAAATATGCAATTATTGGTATATATATATATATATATATGGATATGCATGTATGTATTTATATCTAGATATATAGGTAGATATTTCCCATGAAAACAAATTAATTTTCTAGCATACCCATCCACCTCTACCCACAATTTTCAATTCTGTTGCCTTATCACAGATGATGACCTTGGATTCTCAAAGAGATGACCTTGAATTCTCAAAACCTATGCCAGTAGAATACCAACTGTCAGGTATTAGCCATCTGTACTATATAGAAATAAGAAAAGGTAAGTAATCCTTTTTAATTTAGGGACAAGACCTTTCTTTATTTGATTGACAGATAGACTGGGATGCAGTGATAGAGTAGATAAGGAACTGACCCTGGGATCATGATAGACATGAGTTCAACCAGTCTCAGACTCTTTCTAGCTTTGTTACCTATGGTCACAGCTTCTGCCTGCCTCCAGTACTCATTTTAAAATGATAACAATAATAGCACCTACCTCACTAGGATTCTGTGAGAATAAAATGAGATAATATTAGTAAAGCACTTAACAAGCCTTAAAACTTTAACCAAATTATGGTTATTATCCTTACTACTAGACTGATAACATCAAACAGATGTGGTCAAATTTTCTAGGATGACTGAGATCTGAGTATGTCCTTGAAATAAAAGAAAATTCACTCTACAAGGGGTTCTTATTCTGTGTGAATTCCTTGATGTTGTCTTACTACTTCATTTGGTGACTTATTAGCTACCATGGATTCAGTAATTTTGTAAAGATAGTCTAATGCTAATGATTCTCAAATTTACCTTTCCTGCATCTTCAACAACCTTTCAGACATCTTGAAGTGGATATTCAACAGACAACTTAAATTCAATATATCTAAACCCAATAACTTTCTTCCTAGACACTTCCTCAATCCTATTTCCCCATGACTGTGGAGGCAAACATCATCCTCTCTATCTTTCTGACTCATAATCTAAGAGTGATCCTCTTTTCCTTACTAGCTTTCATATCTCATTATTCAAGTTGTTGCCATGGCTCTCTTCTGTTACCATTCTAGTGCAAGTTTTCATCATTTTTTGCCTTGATTGCTTCCATAGCTACTGGTACACCTGTCTCAAGTTTCTCTCCATTCCAATTCATTCTCTATTCAGCCACTAAAGTGAATTTATTAAAATGCAAGCATGAATATGTAACCCATCATACTCAACAAACTTCAGTGTCTTCCTGTTGCCTCCAGGAGCAAATGCAAAATGCTTTGTTTGACATTCAAAGCCCTTCATGACCTTAGGCCCTTCCTACCTTTCCAGTCTGTATAGACTTTACTCTCCAAGTCATTCTCTTTGACCTGGTGACTTTGCTCTCGTGGCTAATCCATAAACAAGACACACTCCACTGCTCAACTCTGGGCATGTTCTTTGACTTGCCCTCATCCCTGAAATGATCTTCCTTCTCTTTCCTAACTGGAAAGATTGTCAGAAGTCACCTCATCCAAATCACACATGAACAAAACTCCCCTCTATAGATATATGGCAAGTGATCACTGCTTTTACTTGAAGAACTCTAGTAAGGGAATCTCATCACCTGCAAAGGTTATTCTTTTCTGGGAGAGAACTACTTGTTAGAAATGGACTATCTTCACTCCCTTTCCAATGTCTTTCCATTGTTCTCATTTCAGTCCTCCATGACTGACCAAACCAAGTTTTAGTTTTCACCAATCAAATTCATCTAGATAAATACAATGTCCATCCACCCCAGATCCTGGCTCTGTCATCCAGTGTGGCAACTCTCCCTTCTGGTTTTCTGTCAGCTACAAATTTGATTTTTGTCAATCATGCCTTTATCCAGTTCACTGATAGATTGAATTTAAAATCTATTAATTAGCACAGAATCAAGCATAGATCCCTGGGAAACTCCCCTGGAGACCTTCTTCCAAGTTAACATCTTAGCCATTATTGATTACTCTTTCATATAGATGTTCAATCAGTTCTAAATCAACATAAATGTATCAATGTTTCCACCCCCTGGAAGAGAGTGATGATTTTAAAAGAAAAATTGTTGCCAATTATTTCTGTGGTAGTGAGAGTATTTGTGGCTTTTCAGCATACCTTTAGATTTTTTTGGTTTAGTCATTTCAGTCATGTCTGACTTTTAATAACCCTCAATTGGGATTTTTGCTGAAAAGACATAGAACTAGTTTGTCATTTCCTTCTCCAGTTCATTTTACATACATACTGGAATGCTCTTCCTTCTCCAATCCACCTACAGATCTCCCTTATTTTTTTTAACAATCCCAACTGAAATCTCCACTTCTAGAAAAAGTCTTCCCTAATCCCTTTTCAATCCAGTTCCTTCCCTCTAGCAATTATTTCTTATTTTTCCTATATATAGCTTCTTTTGTATATATATATATTTATTACATGTAAACAAAGAATGATTTGCCCTGAGTCCCACTGCTAGAAAGGGTCTGAGCATGGATTTTAACTCATGAAGAAGAGTCTCCTCGATTCTTCCTATCTAAAAGGAAAGAGTAAACATATATAGGGGTCATGAATAAAACAGTCATGCATGTGGGCAGGCCATCTCTGTGAAAAAGTACACAAAAAGGGAATATGTGGCACTAGTAAGATACATGGAGGGAAAAATTTTCTTATGTTTTTCTGTTGATGCGTTCCTTTTTTATTAGAGCTTCTCCTTGCCAACTCCATTCCAAATAGTTTTTCATGTATCTAGAAATCTTCACAGTTGTTCAACATCCAGTGGTTAGGAAGCCTTTTCTCTGGAGAGGTGGGATAATGGGATGCCCAATCACAAAGTGATTGTCACAACTAGTGACATTAAACCATTCTGCTCATCAGGTTGCACTACGGAAGTTAGTAGAGGCCTGGGCTGTGATCATGTCTGCTTTCTAAAATTCTCTCAATTCTACTTTTCTCTTTGATGCCTCTAGTACAACTTTAATCTAATGTATGCTTTAGCTCTTAATTCTTATCATAGCCCATTGGCTCTCAGGAATTCTGTAACTAAATGGAAAATAAACACTGTGTTCCGAAGAAATTTCTTCTAAACTCTCCTATGACAGCCCTTGTTTTATGAATATCTAAAGATCTATATTGGAGAAAACTGATATGTCTGATGAACTTTGTCTCATTTTTCTTCTCCTCCACAGCAAAAGATTACAGTCTAATCTCCCTCTGGTCTCTCTCTATGGACCCATTTGTTCTCTCAATAGCCTTATTGGTAGGAAGTATAAGAACATTCCTATTTTATGGATGATGAAATTGATGAAAATGATGCATTGACCAAGGTCATACTGCTAGCAAGTGGTGGGAACTAGGATTTGAAACTCAGATTTAATAACCACATGTCTTTTCTTCTGGTACATAAAAGAGTTTTCGTTATGATGATGTTCCTAAGGAAACAAGAGATAGATGCTGAAATACATTGCTGGAATTTGTACTATTTCGGGGTACTTCAAATTTGTCCTAAATAACTATCATTGGGAAGACTTCACAGTATGTTATTTTTGCTTTCAGGAATTTGGCTGACTCTTCATTGCTTTGACTAGTTCTGTTTAATCATGCCTAACAATTATAAGACTAGCTATGTTTTAGGACAACCCAACTATCTTTCAAGCAAGGATAATTTAACTATTTCAAGAAACAATCATGGGACCCAGGAAGACATTTCTACTATGAACTGCTGCAGGTGGATTATCTTCCAAGATTTCTTCAATCAACCAACCAATCAGTATTTATAAAGCACCTACTATGGGCATTGAATTGTGCTAAATTCTAAAGATATATGCTCAAAATGACTGAAAGGGGTTTATAATTTAATGGTAGAAGATAAACCTGTATAAAAGATCAATCTATCTGCCTTTCTGTCTGTCTATCTCTATCTATCTATCCATCCATCTATCTGTCTGTCTATCTATTCATCCATCTATCTGTCTACCATTCATCCATTCATCATTCATCCAGCCAGCCAGCCAGCCAGCCATACATGCATACATACATCCAATCTATCTTATCTAGCTAGCTAGCTAGCTACCTGAGCTTTCTAGCTATCTAGCTATCTACATAGAAACATATATATATATACAGACAGACAGATAGACAAATACAAGGAAGTTTGCTCTCCCTGCATCAGCAGTAGCTGTTATAAGAAAATCATCATGCAAAATATAGTACCTTCTTCCCCTCACTCCTGGGTAGATATAGCATATAATCTTATTCTGTGTCTCACTGTGTCTCACTCATTTTTGAGTGATTTATGAGCACAGATAGAAAAGGACGTTTCCTCAAAAGAGAAGAGCAATGATGATGACTTAAGGAAAGAAGAGCTGATGCCTGTCAGATCTATGGAAAAGGAAGCAGTTTATGACCAAGGAAGAGATAAAGAACATCATTAAAAGCAAACTAGATGATTTTGATTACACTACATTAAAAAGCTTTTGCACAGATAAAACCAAGATCAAAAGAAATGTAGTAAAATGGAAAACAATTTTTACAACTAGTATTTCTGACAAAGGACTCATTTCTAAAATATACAGAGAACTGAGTCAAATTTTCAAAAGAACAAGTCATCTCCCAATTGACAAATGTTCAAAAGATATACAAAGACAGTTTACAGCTGAGGAAATCAAAGTGATCCATAGTCATATGAAAAATTGCTCTAAATCATTACTTATTAGAGAAATGCAAATTAAAGTATCTCTGAGATACCACCTTATACCTCTCAGACTGGCCAATATGACCAGAAAGGACAATGATCAATGTTGGAAGGGATGTGGGAAATCTGGGACACTGATACATTATTGGTGGAACTGTGAACTCATCCAACCTTTCTGGAGAGCAATTTGGGATTATGCCCAAAGGGCAGCAAAAATGTGCATACCCTGTGATCCAGCAATACCACTACTGGGTCTATACCTGAAGAAATTATGTAAGAGGGCAAAAACATAACTTGTACAAAAATATTCAGAGCAGCCCTATTTGTGGTGGCAAAGAATTGGAAATTAAGTAAATGCCTTTCAATTGGGGAATGGCTTAACCAACTGTGGTATATGTATGTCATGGAACACTATTGTTCTATTAGAAACCGGGAGGGATGGGAATTCAGAGAAGCCTGGAAGGATTAACTGATGCTGAATGAGATGAGCAGAATCAGAAGAACATTTTACACCCTAACAGCAACATGGGGGTGATGATCAACCTTGATGGATTTGCTCATTCCTTCAGTGCAACAATTGGACAATTTAGAGCTATCTGCAATGGAGAAGACCATCTGTATCCAGAGAAAGAATTGTGGAGTTTGAACAAAGACCAAAGACCACCTTCAATTTAGAAAAAACCCATTATCATTATGTAATTTTGCTATCTTTTATACTTTATTTTTCTTTCTTAAGGATATGATTTCTCTCTCTCATCACATTCAAGTGAGATCAATGTATACCATGGAAACAATTTAAAGACTAACAGACTGCATTCTGTGGGGGGTGGGGGAGGGAAGCAAGAATGGGGGGGAAATTTAAAACTCAAAATAAATAAAATCTTTCTTTAAAAAAAAAGAAAGAATAGATGAGATTTCTTCCTCATGTGAAGAAGTTGGGAGTATCAAAAAAAAGGAATTGAACCAGTTGTGTGTCAAATGTATTTTCTTATTCCCTGGTTTAAAAAAAATCATTTCAAGCATCTAAGATTTAATGCTCTTATGTCAAATCATTTAAGAACTACCTTTGAGGTCACTCAGTCTAAATAGTACCTGAATAGGTATCACTTCTATGATTGAATAAAATGTGTCATACTGAATCACCCCATTTCACTTTGTGACAGTGCTAATTGTAAGAAAATATTTCCTTTCTTTGAGGTGAAATGTTCCTCACTACAATGTCTAGTTTTACTTGCCCTTCTGCTTTCTGAGAGATAAACTGGAACAAATGATACCCGCATGACACCCTGAGGAGTTGTCCAAAGTCCTGGAAATTTTAACTGAATCCAATTTCTTGGCAAAACCGAGTTTACTAAGTTGTCAATTTGACACACTTGCTGACTTGAAATTTCTTTTTGACATACATTCAGAATCATATACACAAGTTTTATACTAATAGAATTCCAGAAATAGTTATGGGTACAGTAACCACATGGCTCATTTTTCCCCCAGAAAAATCCTGATTTCAAGAAAAGAGAAATGTACTTTTGATGGGATTTAAAAAAAAAATTTGTCATACTGTGTCCTGATTCTCAGTTCCAAAGACATGATCGGAGTAATTGCGGTCTATATAAAGTATTCATGTATATGTATTTGTATATTATATGTAATTATGTTTCTTCCTCTCAAAGAAGAATGTGACATCAGGGAGGAGTTGCATGATAAGCAAGTGAATTGGATTTGAGTGAAGGGGTGCTATGCTAAGTCACCAGTCTCATCTGGAGTCATCTGGACTCAGTGATCAGATATGATAGATATCAATTTACAACTATCATAGTAAGCTCAGATACTCAAATGTATCTGTGATTTCATCAGTAAAGATTTTTCCTCCAGGTCATTACCCCTTAAAACACACCAATCCTTATATTTTCAGAAGATCATCCTAAGTTATTTTCCTCATACTCTGGGAACCTTCCTTATTCCCTTTTTCATATATTTATATGTAATACATCATATGTGATATATATGATACATTATCTATATACATTTAGATATACACATACATATATATATATATATTTCTTTATGACAAAAATCACAGAATTTAAGAATTTGCTATCTAGTCAAATGCATACATGAAAATCAGAAAATCATCCTCATTTTAACCTACCTGACAAGTAGACACAACTCTCTCCTTTAAAAAAATCCAGGGAAGGGCACCAGTAATCTCTAAAGGTAGGAATTCCATTTTTAAAAAGATATACTTAAGAAAATTTTCCTGCCACCAGGTTAAGTCAACCTCATTTCAACTTTCACTCATTGCTCTTAGTTTTGCCCAATATGAGTTTAACCTAATGAGTTTAACCTCTAGTCCATACAATAGACCTTTAAATATTTAAAGCACCTATTTCTTCCCTAGGTTAAATATACCCAGTACATTCAATTAATTCATGTATTACAAGGGCTAAAAGTCCTTCCCTATTCTAGTTCCTTATTCCAACAGCCTTCTTAAACTATGCTTCCCAGGCCTGAATGCAATGCTGAAGATGACTTCTGGTGAGGAGAGAGTAAAGTGGAACTATAACTTCTCTATTTTTGGAAGCTAAACTTCTCCTAATGTAGCCCAAGGCAAATTAATTTTTTCTGGCTGTTTTATTACATTGTTATTTCAATTTTATCTTGAAGCCCACTAGCACTCCCACATCTTTTTGAGAACAACTGTTGCCTAAACATGGCTCTCCCAGTTTGGTCTTCTAAAGTTGATTTTTTTAATCCAACTATAGTAATTTAAATTTATTCTCCTTTGGAGGTTTTCTTGGCAAAGATACAGGAATTGTTTGACATTTCCTTCTCTGATTTATTTTGTGGATAAGGAAACTGTGGCAAAGTTAAATGACTTGCCCAGGGTGACACAGCTAGTGTCTGAGGTCATATTTGAACTCAGAAACATGTCTTCCTGACTCCAGGCCTGATATTTTATTCATTATACCACCTAACCATCCCAAAAGACAGTCTCTCTACCCTCAAGTTTCATTCACATTCGAATGAGAGGTACCATGTAAATAACTTTGTTGTCATTGCTGTTGTACAGTTAGTCCTGTTGCATTTGACTCTTCATGATTACAGTTGAAATTTTCTTGCCAAAGATACTGGTGTGCTTTGACATTTTCTTTTTCTCTCCTAGTTGCTCATGATTTTTAGCTTAAGGATAAATAACCAAACTTCTCCTTCCCTCATCTATTTTCATTAAAAATCTTTTACGTTCTGGGACACTAATGCATTATTGGTGGAGCTGTAAACTCATCCAATCTTTCTGGAGAACAATTTGGAATTACGCCCAAAGGGAAATAAAAATGTGCATACCCTCTGATCCAGCAATACCACTACTGGGTCTACACCCTGAAGAGATCATGCAAAAGGGTAAAAACATCACTTGTACAAAAATATTCATAGCAGCTCCATTTATGGAAGCAAAGAATTGAGTGAATGTCCATCAACTGGGGAATGGCTGAACAAATTGTGGTACGTGTATGTTTTGGAATACTATTGTTCTATTAGAAATCAGGAGGGATGGGAATTCAGGGAAGCCTGGAGGAATTTGCATGAACTGATGCTGAGCAAGATGAGAAGAACATTGTACACCCTAACAGCAAAATGGGGTATTGATCACCTTAATGGACTCGTTCATTCCATCAGTCCAACAACCAGGGACAATTTGGGGGAATCTGCAATGGAGAATACCATCTGTATCCACAGAAAGAATTGTGGAGTTTGAACAGAGACCAAAGACTATTACCTTTAATTAAAAAAAACCATTATCTTATTATATAATCTTGCTACCTCTTATATTTTATTTTTTCCCCCTTAAGGATATGGTTTCTCTCTCAGCACATTCAATTTAGATCAATGTATACCATAGAAACAATGTAAAGACTGACAGACTTCCTTCTGTGGGGGGTGGGGGTGGGGGCGGGAAGCAAGATTTGGGGAAAAATTGTTAAATTCAATAATAAATAAATTTATTTTAAACATTAAAAACCCTTTTCATTAGATTTGAAAGACATCAAATAAATATACTTTTAGCAGTGCATGTAGATATACTCCATCTCTGGTCAGCTCTGTCATTCCTATATTGTATTTGAAACAGTGATACAGAAGACCAAATCATTTTCTCAAAAACCACTTTTCCACATTAATTTTCTCTTTACTTCCCTTTAATTTACAACAGGAATACAAATGTAACCCATGTTCACATGGTCTTCAGATTCTTGCTCAAAACCTTAGAATTATTGAAAGTATTTTGCACATCCCATCAGGTGGTATCATTTGTGTTCAAAAATATCACAAGTGGCATGAAATAGTCATATCATATAAGTCTTGGATGCATGCTGGAAGAAGACAATAGACTTCTCTCTTGATACTACCAGGATGACAAATAATGTCACCAGTTATTCTCCCTTTGACCCTTGCTGGATGATCTGATAGCATTTGAAACTGTACTCTGTGAAATGTGCAGAAGAGAACATTGTACACATTAACAATACTGTTGTGAGATGATCAACTCTGATAGATGCAGCTCCTAAGAGACCTGCTATGAACAACATCATCCACACCCAGAGAAAAAACATGGAGTCTAAATGTAGAGCAAAACATACTATGTTCACCTTTTAAAAACTTCTTTTTATGTTTTCCTTTCTTTCTCAGCTTTTTCTTTCCCTGTTGTTCTAATTCCTCTTTCAAAACATGACTAATATGAAATATGTTAAACACAATAATACATGTAAAACTTTTACCAGACTGTTGGCCACCATGGGGAGGGGGAGGGAAGGGAGGATGGTAGAAAAATATGGAACTCATAAATTTGCAAATGGATGAATGCTGCAAAAGTACCTGTGCATGTAATTGGAAAAAATAAAATAAAATTTCAATAAAAAAAAGAAACTGCAGGGGGCGGCTAGGTGATGCAGTGGATAGAGCACCAGCCCTGGAGTCAGGAATAACTCAGTTCAAATTCTGCCTCAGACATGTAATGATTACCTAGCTGTGTGGCCTTGGGCGAGCCACTTAATCCCATTGCCTTGCAAGAAAAAAAACTAAAAAAAAAAGAAGAAACTGTACTCTATTATTATTTGTAGGGAAAAAAAGTCTTCTTTGCCCAAACAAGTTTTCATCCTCAAAAGGATAGAAATGCTCCAAATTGGAGTTAGTTACTTTTATTACACACACACAAACAAACATGCATGTACACGTGCAATATATATATATATATATATATATATATGTGTGTGTGTGTATATATATATTTATATATTAACATATATATTATAAATAAGTGTGGTACAATGGATCTGGCCCCCAATGCAGGAAGAGCTAACTTTAAATCTCACTGCAGGAACATAAGTGTGAACCCATCTTATTGTTCTATATGTCTCATTAAGCTAAAGTGTCAGGTACTGACTTGCCTTCTTAGAAAGAGTACCTCACTTGTGAGTTTCCTTTATCAATAAATTCATAGATCCAGGACACATACATATACATACATATATATATACATATATATAAATCTATGTGCATATACTTATACACATATGTATATATGTTTATGTGTGTATAAACACACATTCCCACATAATCACAGACATGCTGGAATTTATTATTCAATATTTTGGATTGTCTAATTTTAATAATGTTGCTTACTAATACTCAATTAGGTAAATATGTAAAAAAAGGGGGAACAATAAATTAGGATGATAGATTAAAGGCTTGAAGAGATCTTAAACTTACAGCCTCAATTTACAGTAAAAGAAATTAAAACCCAGATGGTTGAAATGAGTTACCCATAATCCCATAAGTAGTCACAATTGAATTCAGGTCCTCTGATTCCAAAGACTGAGGCATTTTAAATATTCCATTGCAATCTTTCAGGCACCAATATGTCTGCACATCAAAGTCCTTATCTTTTTGCCTGATCCTCTGTGTTAGCCTTAGAATTCCTATAGAATGCCTATAAAAGTCAATAAGTCAAACATTCAGAAAGATTTAAGAAGTTTCATTTGGTATAATTTACCAAATAGTTCTTTCCTCCAGGTTGCATTTGGGAAAGAAATGTTTTTGACTCTAGCATTTATCCATCCTTTTAGAAATGTGCCACATAAATCAGTTATTCAGAATCTATGCTTTAATCAGGAACAAATCTAATGAATATTCAGCTATTGTTCATTGTTAGAAAAGGAGATTTCTTGATAGAATTTTTCTTTCGTTGTCTGAAAGACATCCAGAAGAGGGTGCTGCTGCTCTTTAGGAAACAGAATAAAAATACACACAATGTCCTCCAGTGATTTTCTGTTATATCATCAGAAAATCAATGATCATGGAATCAGAGGATCACAGATTAATATTTGCAAAGGATTTTAGAGGTTACTTAATTCAAATTTCTTATTTTATAGATGGAGTAATGGAGGTCCATTGAGCCTAAGTGAATTGCCCAGGGTCACGCAGTGTCAGAGATAGAATTTAAACTCAGTTCCTTTGACTCAATATCATGTTTTTTAAAAATACATAATAAAAATAAATGAATAACTATTATGAAAAGGATGTAAGCAGTAAATCAAAAGTCACAGGCAGTTTAATGCTTCTTAATTAATCACTGTTGGCTTAAGTGATTGTCTTTACTTTCTGAGAATTCAAAGTTAGAGAGTAATATGATGCATTGAAACCATAACAATCAACCTCAGAAAATAATCTCTACTAATATATAATCATATAGAATTATAAAATTTGAGATTTGAAAAAGATCTCAGTGATTTTTAACATTTTCATCTATTTTAGTTAGCTGATTGCTCTATTACCATGAATTTTCACTGGCAAAAGAATTGTGCTATTTTAAATAATTATGATTCATCCTGACTTTTTATAAATTAATTGATATTTCAAAAAATGTTAAATAATTTTTCTCCCATCTACCTCTGCTTGATTGATATTTTGTTTTCATAACTTTTTTTTGGCTTTTAGCAAGGCAATGGAATTAAATGACTTGCCCAAGATTATAGATTTGAACTCAGGTCCTCCTGTTTCCAGGACCAGTATTCTATCTGCTTAGTTGACCCCAGCATGCCTTTCAAAAAGAAAAAGGACTTTTCTTTGGCAAATGGCAACTCTATTCTCAGGAACTTTCCAGATCTATCCAGTTGTGCATGCTTTCTTCTTTAAGATCATCTTCATATATAATAAATGTATTATGTACATTCCTACATCCCCATTACATGGTACACCCCATGTTTGTTGGTATAACTTTCTTTGTAGCCCTAGTGCTTAATATAGGGCCTGGCACTTTTTTTGTTGTTAGTCCATTATTTCAATTATGTTAAATTTTTTTGACCCCCTTTTGGAGTTTTCTTGGCAAAAAATATTAGAATCATTTGTCATTTGCTTCTCCAGCTCACTTTATAGATGAAATAACTCAAGCAAATATGGCTATGTGACTTGTCCGGTGTCATTCAGCAAGTAGGTGTCTGAAGCTTTATTTGAACTCATAAAAATGCTTCTTTCTGATTACAAGGCCAGTGCTGCATCCACTGCCCCATCTAATGGCACAACCTGATAGTAAATTCATGCTAGTTGGCTAAATTGAAGGAAGGTCTATGGTAGGTAGGTAGGCTTGATTCTTTATAGGAGATTTATAAGCAGCTATAGATTACAGTTATATTGGTGAAGGGCATGGATGGTCAACCATACTGTGGAAGGAACTATACTAGATAGTGGAATAAATAGAGTACTGAATTTAAAATCAGTTAAGTGGGGGAAGTTAGGTGGCTCAGTGGATACAATACCAGCCCTGGAGGCAGGAGTACCTGAATTCAAATCCAACCTCAGACACTTAACAATTACCTAGTTGTGTGATCATAGACAAGTCATTTAACCCCATTGCCTTGCAAAAAAAAAATTTTAAATAAGGTTAGTTGAGTTCAAATTCTGCTTCAAGAACTTCCCACTTCTGTGGGCCTGCCCCAATCACTAAGTCTTTCTGTGCCTCAGTTTCCTCCTCTGAAAAATCTAGATAAGTAATAGCACCTACCTCACAAGATTATTGTGGGAATTAAATAATATGTAAAATGTTTTGCAAATCTTAAAGTATTTTATAAATTCTAGTTCTTAATATTGTCACCAAACAAACTTGGCCATTTCTAAATCTCTTTCATTATGTTTTGTATAGACAAAATCTTTAAATAGATTTCTGTCCAAAAACATTTACTTATGCACAGAAAACACATATGATTCCCTTTGATTCTGACAGTTTTCTGAGCTTCTCTATCCATGGTTCTGACTATTTGCCTTTTGATGAGAAATATGAAGTGGAGAATTAATGAAAACTGTAAATTTCCTGCAGGCCAAATAAAATGCAAATTAGAAGCTTCCGGTGTCTGACAAAGTGATGATCTTCAGAATACAAATAAGGAAAAAGCTATGCTGACAGCAAAAGCTATTTTTATGTCTTGTTATTGGCTTCTAGGCATAGCAGCTTTAGGAGGACAACATCTGGATTCCAAATTTCAGTCAAACCACATGATCTGAAATCAAGCTTATACCTAGCAGAATAGGATTGATCACAAGAAAAATTACATATATTTTAAAAATGAAACAAATCCTTTTATTATTTTCCACTCAAGCCAACATTGAGAACCTAAATAGGAAAAGAAATCAAACAATTAACACACTAGGGAAACATAGCAGGCAGTAAACCTTTCTCTGACTTGAACATGTCCCCTTTCCTATTGAAAAGAATCATCAAGATATTCTTTCTTACATGTGCAGAGGAATTAAAACCTTATCACCCCAGCTCCCCATGAAATCTATTCTCTAAGAATATTTGTAGGGGTGGCTAGGTGGCGCAGTGGATAAAACACCAGCCCTGGAATCAAATCCAGTCTCAAACACTTAATAATTACCTAGCTGTGTGGCCTTGGGCAAGCCGCTTAACCCCATTTGCCTTGCAAAAACATAAAAAAAGAATATTTGTAGTATGGCCTCTCCTGCCCTAGCCTGATCAGAATTTAAATCTTTCATAACATCCCTTAGAGTAGTATAAGTTAGGTTGGGAAAGAAAACTGAGTCTTTTAGAAATATGTCCAGGTAATCATCTTCTTTCACTCTTATACCTCCTGCCCTTTTGTCTAGTAACTATTTCTTTCCCTTCATCAACAAATGGACAAACCTCTGTATTTAAAGAATAGCTATAAAGTCTCTCCAAGTTCTATTGCATCACAGATTTGGAGCTGGATGGGTTGTCAGATGTAATTGTTTCTACCCACTTCCTTTCACAGAGGAGGAAAATGAGGCCCTGAGAAGGTGATTTATTCAGAATAAAGAAGTAGGGGAAAATATTCCTATAGCACTGATTGCAAATTGTAGAATACTGTACAGTTTATTGAAATATTAATATCCATTAAACAGATTTCAAACTGCCCAAGTGAAGGAAGAATGTCTGTTGCCCAGATTATGACATTCATTTGGATGGACAATGTATAAATCTTGTCTATTAGTATAAAAATATATATTTTGATGAGGTCGTACAAGTTGACAATAAACTGTAGCCAGAATTGAACAGAAGGTGGAGTACAGAATAGATTGCCTGTAGGGAATTGTGACTCTCCTATAATGGCCTAACACAACTTTCAGTAACAAAGCTCACTTTTAGAATACAAATATTGAAGTAGTGTGTTTATATGGATGAGAGACTTGGAAAAAATTAGCTTCTGAAGAATAGCAAATGTATCTCACAGAAAGGGTAATGGAGAGATGTATGTTGTTTGTGATAACCCACAAATATAAACAATGTGAACTTCCAAAGAAGAACTAAAAGGTATCATTGGGAAAATGTACAACAGTGGGAAAAGATGGTCACATAGTAACAATAAGGAAAAATGGATAGTCATTCAATCCCATGCTTTTTGATGTCAAGAATAACTAAGGAAGACCTCTGGCATATTAGATTTAGCACCCCTTCCCACTTTGATATATTTATTGGAAGATACAGATAAGAGTTACATAACATGGACAGGCATAGATGTCAACACCCAAATAAATGCCATTAATATACTTCTGGTGTCAAGAGAGGACTTCTAGTATATTGGATGGACCTAAACCTCTTCCTTTGGTGAACTTATGGGAAGACCCAGACAAGAGTTTCATAGAATGGTTAGGCATAGATGTGTTGTAATCTGCATCTCTGGAAAGCAATGAAATCACCAATCCATTGGAATCCATTTATATTTGTTTAATCTTTCTTCCTTCTGTTCAGTTATCAATTCAATTCACTGTCCATTTTCCATGTCTGTACAAAATGTGACTAGAATCATAAGGTTGTCCATTGAATTCCTTGAACTCTCTATTATAGACTGGATAAAAGGCATTCTAAATTTACTTAATTTTTCCTAGGGAGAGAGCTGTGTCAAATCTTTTTGATTGCTTATGAATCTCAAAGGAAGCTCTGCAATGCTCTATAGCTTGGCACCATTTCTACAATGTCATATGCAGCTTGAGTATGTCTGACATCATCATTTATAAGGAATTTATCTTCAACTTGGACAGAGAACATAAGAATGGGAACAGAAAGATAGGTTAAGATATATTTGGGAATCTCTAAAGTTGTCTCAGTGACCTCAAGCATCAATCTGAGACACAGGCCTGACTCTTTGATGCCAGTCTTCTTCCAGTGACTTTACAAGGCTGCAAGTCATGAAGTACTATAAGAACTGAGGAAATGGTCATATTTTTCATACAATGAAAAGGTGCATGGTGAATATAAGCAGGCCAAATGTATCACAGTAGATAATTATATAGGAGTACCAGAATAAAGGATGTTATCAAAGAAATATATGAACAATACAGGAGTTGGGCTAGCTATTTAGTAAGAATATTGGCTGGGTCTATGTGCACCTTTGGTACCTTGATGATGTAAAGAAAAAAAATAAAGGGCTTCTAGCACAATGGGATGGGGGGGAGTATCCTTATATCCTTGTGGGATACTCAACAGATAAGAATCATTTATGAACTTTATCATTTTGATGAGTTCACTGTTATATTTTAGAATTGGTTATTGGTTTTTACATTTTTGTGACATCGTTTCAAGTAGGTAATAAGAAGCTCTATCAAATAAGATTTTTATCAGCCACTATACTGATCCCAAATTAGGAATGTCAAAACACTTAATAAATACTGATTTTTTTCTGTGAAAACAGAACAAAAAGGAATAGATTTCCATTGAAACCAGAATAATTAAAGTTAAAATTAAGAAGGACCCTTAATTGCTATGAATTTTAATACCTTACCAATCAATTAACAAACATCTTTTAAGCAACCCATAGTATGCTAGGTACTGAGGATAAAATAGACATAAAAGCAGTTCTTCCCTATAGAAGCATATGTTCCATTATAGGGAAAAAATCTGTAAATATGTGTACTTAAAAGTATATATATATATATGTATATACATGTGTATGTATATACATATATATATATATAATAAAGTAATTATAGTGGTATAGGATAGCATAATGAATAATAAAAAAAACAAGGGATGGTATGGTATATTCACAGAGAGAAAAAGAGATTCAGAAGGATTCAAGAATGATGCCATTGAAATAAAATTTACAATAGGATGCAAGATGTAAGGGTTGGGATAGAACAAAAATGTATTGTTGCGGTCCACTCTGGGCAGCCGGGTCTCAGTTTAATTCACACAACTCTTCGGGAGCTCCGCCGGACATGTCCCACATGTTCAATAATGAAAGTAAGCCAGTGAGAGATAAGCAAGGAGTTTATTGCAGGTATATGCTACATCTCTGACTCACATAGTTGAAATAAGGGTATATATAAGCCTAGCCCCTTGTATCAGCATCCCTCATCTCCAGGCCTGTGGAAGTATAAGGGGCATGCCACAAAAGGTCTGTATCCTGGAAAAATGTGGAATCTTCAACAAGATAAAGATGAAAGGAAGAGAGATAAGGACTAGAACTCCTTCCTGGGACAGTTGAACAAGATGAGGATGAAAGGCAGAGGGATAAGGACAAAAGGTCCTTCCTGAGAATATTCAACAAGATGAGGATGAAAGGCAGGAGAACAAAGAGAGAGAAGGGCCAGAGCTCCTTCCTGAGTTCAGAGCACTCTGGTATGGACATTCCTGTTGTTCCAGGTCTCAATGACTCTCAGGATGAACTCCTCATGGCCACATACTCTATTATCCCCTTACAATGTATGGTGGAACATTTTACAAAAGTAGGTGGTTGAAAATAGTACAAAGTTCAAACAAAAGAAGGAAAGTACTTGTTCCAGAAAAAAGCTAAAAGGAGGGAAATTCTCAGATAAGCCTACTTTATTAGTTTATTTCCCCTAAGACTTTTGAAATCAGTTGCCAAATGTGACAGTGATACTTTGATGGACCTGTGATCTCATCCATGTGGACACTCCATCTAGTGGTGCAAATTGCAACCTATACATACTTTCTCATCCTACAATTCTTGTTCTTTTCATTCCATTAGTGTTCCATGAATTTCCCATCATAAATGCTAGTGGTTTCCTCTAGTTAATTTAGTACAGTGCTTTGAAGAGAACATTCAAACATTTCTTGACATTGGGTGGATACTAGCAAAACTCATGAGCTATCCATCAATTATCTCTTATTTTCACTGTATGATTAGTTCACCTCCTTTAAAAAAATAAGCATAATTATAAAGTTTGGGATTTTACAAAACATCAACTCACAAGTACAATATGAAGGAGATATAAACATAGAGTTCTTTTGAAAAAGTTCAGGGATGGGGGGATAGAAGGAGGTGGGAGGTAGTTCAATGAAAGCCCCAAAGAAATCAGAGGTATGATAGAACAACCAGAAAAGCAAATTCAGGAAACTGAATTGAAAGGCATAACTTATTTGAACAACACCAAGTGAATAAAATCACATTGGCACTGGATTGACAAGGATTTGGGTCCAGAATGTTCTAGCAGGAAGAAAATGAGATGGATCATATGGGGGCAAACTCATAAAGAACACCAACATTGTTTCAATTATATTATGAACAACAATAATAACCAATAACCAATAATAACCAAGAATTTCATGTGAAATCTTTCATGTGAACATAAAATGAGTTACCCTATGGCTTTAATATTGAAGGTCTTATTATACCCATTTCATAGCTGGGGAAAACTGAAGCTTAGAGGAAGAAATGAAGTGACTTTCCCACAATTACTTAGCTACTAAGTATTGGAGGTGAGATTTAAACCTAGGCCATCTTCATGGCAAGCTTAGAGTACTATCCTCTAAGCCATATTGTTTCTCATACATTACAGCAAGGAATAAAATTCAGAACTGAAATAATTTGGAAAGAAACTTGATAAGTCATATAGCAGAAAAGGAGAGTCAAAAAAGGAGTAGACTATTCCCCTTAAATGTGCAAGTTATACATATAATGGAGTCAGACAAGGAAAAACTCATGTGATTGGCTAGCATGGAGGTAGTACTCAGATAAAACATCATCAATCTTCACTGCCTTGGAAGGTTTGTAGTTAGCATAATCTAGACTTCCGAATGAAGCATTAAATTAATCTGATCTCTAAGACACAGATCTGATATCTCAGTCATGCAGGGCTAAATTTTAACAATGCAATAACATTTTCCTATAAATCAACACTACAACACAAGAGAACAAAATTGCGAGTTATGTTAGTATTTAAAGAGAGATGCTTGGTGGGCTAAAAGAAGTTTCAGAACATTGCCAGTGATAATTTGGGTGCAAGATTTGATCTAGAAAAGAATTTTATGGCAGAAAACTCTATCTATGAAATATCAAAGGCCTGGATAATAGATATATTTAAATGCATTTTAGAAAGATTTTATTAATTTTGAGTTTTATAATTTTTCCTACATTCTTGGCTCCCTCCCCCCACAGAAGGAATTCTGTTAGTCTTTACATTGTTTCCATGGTAAACACTGATTGCAGTTGAATGTGATGAGAGAGAAATCATATCCTTAAGGAAGAAAAATAAAGTATAAGAGATTGCAAAATTACATAATAAGATAATGGGTATTTTTTTCTAAAGTGAAGGTAATAGTCTTTGGTCTTTGTTCAAACTCCACAATTATTTTTCTGGATACAGATGGTATTCTCCATTGCAGATAGTCCAAAACTGTTCCTGGCTGTTACACTGAAGGAATGAACAAGTCCATTAAGGTTGACCATCACCCCCATGATGCTGTTAGAGTGTACAGTGTTTTTCTGGTTCTGCTCATCTCACTCAGCATCAGTTCATGCAAATCCTTCCAGGCTTCCCTGAATTCCCATCCCTCCTGGTTTCTAACAGAACAATAGTGTTCCATGACATACATATACCACAGTTTGCTAAGCTATTCCCCAATTGAAGGAAATTTACTTGATTTCCCATTCTTTGACACCACAAACAAGGCTACTATGAGTATTTTTGTACAAGTGATTCTTTTACCCTTTTTCATCATCTCTTCAGGGTATAGACCCAGTAGTGGTATTGCTGGATCAAAGGGTATGCACATTTTTGTTGCCCTTTGGGCATAATTCTAGAATGCTCTCCAGAAAGGTTGGATGAGTTCACAACAATGTAATAGTGTCCCAGATTTCCTATATCCCTTCCAACATTGATTACTGTCCTTTCTGGTCATATTGATTAGTCTGAGAGGTGTGAGGCAGTAATTTAATTTTCATTTCTTTAATAAATAATGATTTAGAGCAATTTTTCATATGACTATGGATCACTTTGATTTCCTCATCTATAAATTGCCTTTGCATATCCTTTGACCATTTGTCAATTGGGGATGGCTTTCTTTTTTGAAAATTTGACTCAATTTTCTATATATTTTAGAAACGAGTCCTTTGTCAGAAATACTAGTTGTAAAATTGTTTCCCAATTTGCTATATTTCTTTTGATCTTAGTTACAATGGTTTTATCTGTGCAAAAGCTTTTTAATTTAATGTAATCAAAATTATCTAGTTTGTTTTTAGTGATGTTCTCCATCTTTTAGTTGGTCATAAACTACTTCCCTTTCCATAGATCCAACAGGTAAACTACTCCTTGATCTTCAAGTTTCTTTATAATAATTTTTTATGTCTAAATCCTGTATCCATTTTGATTTTATCTTGGTATAGGATGTGAGGTGTTGGTCTAATCTAAATTTCTTCCATGCTAACTTCCAATTTTCCCAACAGTTTTTATCGAAGAAAGAGTTTTCATCCCAATAACTGGACTCTTTGGGTTTATCAAACAGCAGATTACTATAATCATTTCCTGCTCTTGCACCTAGTCTATTCCACTGGTCCTCCACTCTATTTCTTAGCCAATACCAGACAGTTTTGATGACTGATGCTTTATAATTTTAGATCAGGTAGGGCTAAGCCTCCTTTTGTACTTTTTTTCATTGAATCCCTGAAAATTATTGACTTATTTCTCCATATGAATTTACTCACATTTTTTCTAACTCACTAAAGTAATTTCTTGGTAGGGCACTAAACAAGTAATTTAGTTTTGGTAGAATTGTCATTTTTATTATATTAGCTTGGCCTATCCATGAGCAGTTGATGTTTGCCCAGTTATTTAAGTCTAATTTTATTTGTGTGAGAAGTGTTTTGCAATTGTTTTCAAAAAGTTTTTGAGTCTGCCTTGGTAGATAGACTCCCAGGTATTTTATATTGTCTGAGGTTACTTTGAATGGGATTTCTCTTTCTAGCTCTTTCTGCTGTATCTTGCTAGTCATATATAGAAATGTTGAGGGTTTATGGGGGTTTATTTTATATCCTGCAACTTTGCTAAAGTTGCTAATTATTTCTAGGAATTTTTTAGATGATTTCTTGGATTCTCTAGGTATACCATCATGTCATCTGCAAAGAATGCGAGTTTTGTCTCTTCCTTTCCAATTCTAATTCCTTCAATTTCTTTTTCTTCTCTTATTGCTGAGGTTAAGATTTCTAATATGATATTGAATAGTAGTGGTGATAATGGGCACCCTTGTTTCACCCCTGATCTTATTGGGAAAGCCTCAAGCCTATCCTCATTGCATATAATGCTTGTTGATGGTTTCATATAGATACTACTTATTATTCTAAAGAACAAACCATTTATGCCTATACTCTCTAGTGTTTTTAGTAAGAATGGGTGCTGTATTTTGTCAAAAGCTTTTTCAGCATCTATTGGTACAATCATATGAATTCTGATAGGTTTTCTACTGATATAATTAATTATACAAACAGTTTTTGTAATATTGAACCAACCCTGCATCCCTGCAATAAATCCTACTTGGTCATAGTGTATTATCCTAGTGATAACTTGTTGTAATCAATGTGCTAAGATTTTATTTAAGGTTTTGGCATCTATATTCATTAGGGAAATTGGTCTATAATTTTCTTTCTCTGTTTTAACTCTTCCTGGTTTAGGTATCAGCACCATATTGGTGTCATAGAAAGAGTTAGACAGAGTTCCATCTTCACCTATTTTTTCCAAAGAGTTTAGTATAGAATTGGAACCAACTGTTCCTTAAATGTTTGATAGAATTTACTTGTGAATCCATCTGGCCCTGGAGATTTTTTCCTTAGGGAGTTCAATATTGGCTTGTTGAATTTCTTTTTCTGAGATAGGGTTGTTTAGGTATTTAATTTCTTCTTCATTTAACCTAGGCAACTTATATTTTTGTAAATATTTGTCCATTTCACTTAGACTGTCAAATTTATTAGCATAGAGTTGGGTAAAATAATTCTGAATTATTACTTTAATTTTCTCCTCATTGGTGGTGAGTTCACCTTTTTCATTTATGATAATAGTAATTTGTTTCTCCTTTCTTTTTTTAATCAAATTGAGCAGAAGTTTATCAATTTTATTAGTTTTTTCATAAAACCAACTCTTGGGTTTTTTTAATTAGTTCCATAGTTTTCTTACTTTCAATTTTATTAATTTCTCCTTTAATTTTTAGAATTTCTAATTTGGTATTTAATTGGGGGTTTCTAATTTGTTCTTTCTCTAATTTTTTAGTTGCATATATAGTTCTTTGATTTTTCTCTTTCTCTAATTTATTCATGTAAGCATTTAAAGATATAATATATCCTCTGACAGCTGCCTTGAGTGAATCCCAAAGGTTTTGGTATGTTATTTCATTATTTTCATTATCTAGGATGAAATTAATTCTTTTCATAATTTGTTGTTTGATTCACTCATTTTTTAAAAATGAGGTTATTTAGTTTCCAATTCATTTTGGGTCTATATCTACCTGGTCCAGTATTGCATATGATTTTTATTGCATTATGATCTGAGAAAGATGTATTCACTATTTCTACCTTTCTGCAGTTCATCATTAGGTTTTTATGTCCTAGTACATGGTCAATTTTTGTGTAAGTGCCATGTACTGCAGGGAAAAAAGTATATTCCTTTCTATCCCCATTCAATTTCCTCCATAAGTCTATCATATCTAGATTTTCTAGCAATCTATTTAATCTCCTTAACTTTCTTCTTATTTTATGGTTAGATTTTTCTAAATCTGAGAGTGGGAGTTTGAGGTCTCCCACTAGTAGAGTTTTGCAGACTATGTCTTCCTGTAGCTCTTTCAACTTCTCCTCTAAGAATTTTGGTTGCTATCCCATTGGGTGCATACATATTAAATATTGAAATTACTTTATTGTCTATGGTACCTTTTAGGAGGATTTAGTTTCCTTCCTTATCTCTTTTAATACTATCTATTTTTGCAGCTGCTTTGTCTGAGATAAGGATTGCTACCCCTGCTTTTTTTTCCCTTCAGCTGAAGCAAAGGATATTTTTGCTCCAGCCTTTTACCTTTATATGTTTCTCTCTGCTTCAAATGAGTTTCTTGTAAGCAGGATATTATAGAATTCTGGTTTTTAATCCACTCTGCTATTTGCTTATTTTTTAAGGAAGAATTCATCCCATTCACATTCAAAGTTATAATTATTAACTCTTTATTGCCCTCCATCTTAACTTCCCTTTGTTTATATTTTCCCTTTTTTGCCCTTTATCCATATTCCACAGTATTTTGTTTCTGAAGACCTCCCCCTTCAGAATGTTTGCCCTCCTATATCAACCCCCTGCCCTTGATTTCCCCTTTCCCTTTCCCCCTTCTTCCCTCCATTCCTTCTGCTAGTTCCCCTTTTTCTTCCCTGTCTCCTCCCTCCCCTTTTCCCCTTATAATACTTGAAAAGTAAGATAAGTTTCTTAACTTAACTGAGTGTTTCTGTAAATTAACTTTAAGCCAATTCTGATGAGAGGAAGATTCAGGTGGTTCTCAACTCCTCCCTTCTTCCCCTCTATTACAATAGGTCTTTTGTACCTCTTAATGTAATGAGATTTACCCCATTCAGTCTCCTCCATTCTCCTGTTTCCTACTGTCCCCCCTTTTAAGGAAGTATTATTGTTAAGTCATTCTGTCTGAATCACAGAAAAGTCATGAATGTCCATCACTTCTGGCTAAGTATATTCTCTCTAATAGAGTTACCATTCTCAAGAGTTATGAGTATCTTTCTCCCAGGAGGGGATATAATCAGTTTCATTTTATTGGATAGCAATTTTTTTATTTACCTTTTCATATGTCTCAAGCCTCCTGTTTGATGTCCAAATTTTCTATTAAGCTCTAGTTTTTTCATCAGGAAATGTTGAAAGTCTTCCTTTTTTTAAATGTCCATCTTTTCCCCTGAAAGAGAAGGCTCAGCTTTGCTGGATGGTGGATTCTTGGCTACATTCCAAGCTCCCTTGCTCTTCAGAATATCTCATTCCAGGCCCTTCAGTCCCTTAATGTTGATGCAGCCAAGTCCTGTGTAATCCTTACTGTGGCTCCTTGGTATCTAAATTGTTTCTTTCTGTCTGCTTGCAGGATTTTCTCTTTTATCTGATAGTTCTGGAATTTGGTCACAATATTCCTTGGTGTTTTCATTTTAGGATCTCTTTCTGGAGGGGATTGTTGTATTCTTTCAATAATGATTTTGCCCTCTGGTTCCATGATATCAGGGCAATTTTCCATCACTAAATCCTGTTATATTAAGTCCAGGCTTTTTTTCTCTTCAATGTTTTTGGGAAGACCTATAATTCTCAGGTTGTCTCTCCTCATTCTATTCTCAAGGTCATTGGTTTTGCTGTTGAGATATTTTATATTTTCTTCTATTTTATTTTGATTTTTTGGTTTTGTTTAACAGACTCTTGCTGTCTCATGAAGTCATTAGTTCCCACAGACTCCATTCTTCTTTTTAGAGAAGAATTTTTCTCATTTACCTTTTGCAGCTCCTTTTCCAATGGGTGAGTTCTATTTTTGAAAGTTTTCCATTTGACCAACTGAGGTTTTGAGAGAATTATTTTCTTTTTGCATTTGTCCAATTATATTATCCAATGATTTTTTTTCTTGTTGCAAGGTGTTGTCTCTTCTAAATATTCCAGTTGATTTTTAACCTCCTTCCCGATTTCTTCAAGGAAGTCTTTCTGTGCCGCAGACCAGATCATATTCTCCTCAGAATTTCTAGGTCTGAGTTAGGATCTTTTCCTTCTAGGAATTTCTCTATGGACCCTCCTTTTCTCTGAACTTTCTTCATTTTTCTAAGGCCTTATGTTGTCGAGGGACTGGTTCGCAGAGGTTTGGTGTTGAGATCCCCTAGAGACTTTACTCACTGGGTTTAGTAACTACAAGTGGACTGGCCAGTAGGCAATGTTGGTTGCTTTCTCTAGAAAGTATGTGACCTTAATTTGAGGCCCTCTCCCTTAGCCTGGAGGGGATGGTTGAAGCTGTTGAGTACATTTATCTTTGTCCAATGGTGGGTTTCACCCTAGGACAAGGTTATGCTCTCTCCCTATTCACAGTTGAGGGAGGTCTTCTGTTCTTAGCCCGGGGTAGAGATGGGCTGTAATTGTGTTTGTTCTGGGAAGAGGCTTCAGCGGAAAAGAAGGTATTGCTGCAGCTCTCCCACATTGGAACTCACCCTCCAGCTCTGCAGGCAAGCTCTAGATTGTCAGTGCCACAACCAATGCCTCTGTTCCCTAGTTGCCCCTGTGGCGAATCATGCTTGCCCTGCTTTTAGGCTTCCAGGCTCTAGTCCACCCCAATGATCAAGCTCCCAACTCTTACCTGCCCTCTGCTGATCAGGCTAGTGGAGCTCTCAGGCTCTGACCCTGTCCTGTGCTCCTGGCAGAGTCCAGGTCACCCAAGAACCTGGAGGACAAACCTTGAGGTAGATCTTTATCTCCTACTTTCTCTTTCTGAGTTTTGTAGATCGGATTTCTGTTAAGAGGTTTGTTTCATTTTATGTATGAGGGCAGATAAGGAGAGAAGATCAGGAGACTAGCACTATGCCTGTCTTCTCT
The DNA here is from genome assembly GCF_037893015.1 of Macrotis lagotis. Classification (NCBI taxonomy): domain Eukaryota; kingdom Metazoa; phylum Chordata; class Mammalia; order Peramelemorphia; family Peramelidae; genus Macrotis; species Macrotis lagotis. The sequence goes on from NC_133665.1 coordinate 170,603,757, forward strand.
ACGGCATCTTGACCAGAAGTCCCCATTTAAATGTAATTTTCAAAACATATTATATATTATTTACTTATAGTACAGATTTTATTTAATGTGGCTTATATTTAGAATGCATGAAAATAGAAAATATATACTTTAAAATTCAAAATTTTCAAAGGAAAAGAGGAATTAGCAGCCAGCTTTCTAAGATGATTGGTATTTCATTTTGCCTACAGAGACTTCTTGTGACCTGTTCTAACTCTATTATCTCTTAGAAAAGTCTAATTGTCTCTCAAGTCTTTTCTACTTAGACAGTCCAGCAGAGCAGTACCATCATTGACTACAGATCAATCCAAGTGAGGAGCTAACAGTCTAAGAGGAACACAATATAAGAACTGAGATTAAAATAATAAAATGATATTTTTACAAGGTTGCTAGCCATCATCCTCTCTAACCTTTTCAATTTATAAGTAAAGAAAATGAGACCCAATGGGGAGGAGAATTGAATGACTAGCAAATGCTTAGTTCCATTTGACAACTCTTCTAGTTGTGAGCACCAGACGATTACTCAACAAGCATATATAATCATTCAAGATAATTTTCCATATGTTTAATAATCTTAAAAAAGGAAGACATGACATCTAATGATGCAATAATGGATCTTTGATTTAAGGAGGTATGTCTTCATTAAAATATAATATTTTTAGAGTTTCAAGAAAGCTCTATCATTCACAAACTACTTGGAAGGACTTATCAGAGAAATGAAGGAAACTGAAAAGGATATCTTTAGTGATATCTGCCTGACTTCACCTTTACTGGCAGTACAGAAATAAGATACTCCTCAGTATCAAAATTCAATGTATTTCCCAAACCACATAGAGAACAATAATCTATTGGGGGCAAAGTAAATGAATGAATGACTTTGTCTCTGTCTCTGTCTCTGTCTCTGTCTCTCTCTCTCTCTCTCTCTCTGTCTCTCTCTGTCCTTTAGTCAACTCTGTGCTTTTCTTCCCTCCCCCCAAATGCAGGAAAGTCTCAGAAGATATTTATTTCCTTTAGTAGTAAGCAAATGTAGCTTATTAGAAGCTTTTTATCACTGTTTTTCTCAGCTACATATAATCTTATGAGGAGAGGTGAATAAGATAAGGGAGAACTTCAGGTCTCAAACTCATGGTCCCATCCATATCAGAACTCAGTCTTACACTGGGGCTCATCAGTTCCACATTTACTCTAATTACAGGCTTGGATTCCCTTTCTCTTATGTACCATATGCTAAATCATCTCCTCCATTCAGAGAATTTTCATCTTTTTCAAGATGTTACTCTAAATCCCAAACACTTCCATGTTCAAATGTTCATTCTCCATTTCTTCTTAATGAGCTAGGGTTGAAAAGGGTTGTTTGTGCTGAGTCCTTTCATTTTCAAAGTTAACAAACAATGGACCATAGTTTATTTCCTCACACCCTTAAAAAGATGCAGGAGATAATTGACAATGTGGAGATCCGTTTGCCTCTTGAGATTTGAATTTGTCATTGTTCTCTTTGTGTTACATTCTCAATCTGTAGCAACAAAGGCTCAATCATAGCCCAGAGTATATGATATCAGATTCTGTTTAGGACTGTGGAAAAAAAAGTGGCACAAGTCAAATAATAAGAAATTCAAGAATGTTGTGAAACATGAATTTGAATTAATGATATTTAGTATTTCCAACCCTATGGCTAGAATTAGTTTGTTATGACCATAGTACAAAGGAATAGTTAAACCACTTAGGACTAAGATGTTGGATTAATGAGCTCTTGTTGAGATATGAAGGACAGTTAAAATAGACTTGCAAAATGAATCAATAAACATTTTAAATAGAAGTGGGGAAAAAGGGCTGCTAGGTGGCATAGTGGATAAAGCACCAGCCCTGGAGTCAGGAGTACCTGGGTTCAAATCCGGTCTCAGACACTTAATAATTATATAGCCATGTGGCCTTGGGCAAGCCTCTTAACCCCGTTTGCCTTGCAAAAAAGAAAAAAAGAAAAAAGAAGTGGGGAGAAGGTAGTAATAAGTTGTAAGGATTTTCCCACACTTTTATTGTTTTCCCTCCCTTCAGATACTCTGAGAATCAGTCTTCCAATTATCTGAAAATCATGTTGCCTTTGGCACACACACATCCTCTGAGTTCATTTTCTCTAATTCAGCTTTTTTTCCTACTCTTGTTTCTTTCAATGCTGTTTTTACCTAATTCATGAGTCCAACTAGGATGAAACAATGAGAGTTCAAAAAGGGCGATTCCTTTGTCCCCAACAATGAAAGGAGCTTTTAACAAAACTTTGCAGACCTTTTCTACCATCTATCTTTTGTTCTTGCAATTTCATCCTTTAAAGTTCTTAGAAAATCTGTGTAGTTGGATATCTTCCAATCTTCCTTTAAACTGGGCATGTCTTTTGACAAACCCAAAGACATTAGCTTCTGGGATAAGAACTCACTATTTGACAAAATATAGTTGGGGAAAACTGGAAAATAGTATAGCAAAAACTAGGCATAAATCCACATCTCACACACTATATATAAAATATGGTCAAAATGGGTACAGAATTTTAGATATAGTGATAACATAGATAAATTAATAGACTAAGAAATACTCTATCAGATCTTTGAAAAGGAGATAAATTTATGACAAACAAGAATTAGAGCACATTATAAACTGCAAAATGAATGATTTTGACTATATTAAATTAAAAAGTTTTTGCACTAATAAAATCATTGCTACCAAAAATTAGAAGGAAAGCAAAAGGCTGGGAAACAATCTTCACAGCTAGGAATTCTGATAAAGGTCTCATTTCTAAAATATTAGAGAAGTTCATCAAATTTATAAGGTCACAATTCCCCAATTGATAAATGATCAAAGGATATGAACAGATAGTTTTCATTTTTTTTAGGTTTTCATACGGCAAATGGGGTTAAGTGGCTTGCCCAAGGCCACACAGCTAATTATTAAGTGTCTAAGACTGAATTTAAACCCAGGTACTCCTGACTCCAAAGCCGGTGCTTTATCCACTACGCCACCTAGCTGCCCGAACAGATAGTTTTCAAATGAAGAAATTAAAGCTATATGGGAACATATGAAACAATGCTCCAAATCATTATTGATTAGAGAAATGCAAATTAAGACCACAATGAGGTGTCATCTCATACTTATCAGATTGGCCAAGATGAGCAAAAGGGAAGATGATCAATGTTGGAGAGGTTGTGGGTGGATTGGGACATTGATGTATTGTTGGTGGAGTTGTGAATGAATTTAATCTTTCTGGAGAGGAATATGGAACTATGCCCAAAGAGCAATAAAACTGTTCTTACCCTTTGACCCAGAAATTCCAATTCTAGGTCTACATCCAGAAGAAATCACAAAAAAAATGGAAAAGTCCTAAATGTTCCAAAATATTCATAGTAGTTCTTTTTATAATGGTAAAGAATTGTAAATTGAAGGGATGCCCCATCAATTGGAAAATAGCTAAACAAGTTATGGTACACAAATACTATGGAATACTGCTATTCTATAAGAAACTATAAATGGTCAGACTCTAGAGAAGTATGGATGACTTACAGGATCTGATGCTGAGAGAAGGGAACAGAACCAAGAGAACCACGTACACTTCAGCAACAGCATTATGAGATGATCAACCTTGATGGAAGCAGCTCCTCTCAGCAGTTCAGAGAGCTAGGACAACTGTATTAGACTGACTGTGGACTATATTATCCTCATCCAGAGGAAGAAAACCAAACCAAAACACACACACACACACACACACAGACACTTCAGAATCTGATGAACAATTTATAAAAATTATCTCTTATTTATCTCTTTCCCTTAATCCTAGTTCCATATATATATATATATGGAAAATTACTAATCTGTAAGCATGTTTATCAAAATATGTATGTACATATGGATGAAAATAAATAAATTTAAATTTAAAAAAGAGAAAAAAACCAAACTGGGCTTGTCTTTCACAGATTCATTCTTTCATGAAGTGATTCTGCTTGTAATCTTCATCTAAACTTCTAATATAATACATGTGTGTTAAAAGTATATTCTAAATCACTATTGACTTTGTGATTTTTTTCCCCACTTAAATAAACCAAGAGTTTGCTAGGTAATATGGTTTTTTTAGGTTTTTTCATTTTTTAATTATGCCAACTTATTTTCACAAATTACACTTCTGAATGAAATTATACTAATTGAGGCTTATATCTTTTCTTTTATCCATATCCTTTTTTTAGTATCAATAACTTAAATAGTTTATATGTGGTTTGGTGGCCAGAGCACTGGGACTAGAGTCAAGAAGACTCCTTTTAGTAAGTTCAGATCTGATCTCAGACATTAACTTTTGTGACCCTGGCCATGTCACTTAACCCTATTTGCTTCAGTTCTTCATCTGTAAAATGAGTTGCAGAAAGAAACAGCAAACCATTCTGTGTATCTGTACCAAGAAAATCTCAAATGCTTGAACAACAACAAAATAAAATAAATTGCATTAAAACTGTTTTGATTTGGCAACAAAAAGAAAATATTTATTCCTTCTTCTAGTTTTATGTTATTTGTGCTTTTTGTTCTAACAAACATTGCTCCAACTGTGAAGACAATTGATTGAGGAATGATACCCATTATCAACAATTAATCAGCTTATGTATATTAACTCATAATCAACCTGCAAAATTATTCCCAAAAACTGAAAAAGAAAATATGTTATCAAACTCCTTTTGTGTCCTTATAATTATAGTTGATAAGGATAAAATAGAGATGATTATAGATCAATAGCATTTATCAATATTCAAAATGCTATATAAATTGAATACATCAATTTATCTAAAAATTATTCACTTTGATCAGGTTGGAGTTATAGAAGGGATACAAAAATGGTTAGAAGTTGGGGAACCAATTTACATAATTATTTTGACAATAAAACAACCAAAATCACATGAATATATCAATTTGTATATCAAAAGGATCTGGTAATATGCTCTTTGCATTTATGCTAAAAAATCTTATAGATTGACATAGAAAGACAATTTAAATATCATTTTAACATACCTAAAATAAAAAAATTAAACTTAGCAGTGGATGAATTAAAAAAAATTATAAGCTTAATTTTTTTTAAATATAGACATAAAACTGGTACACTTTTTTCCTTTCCCTCCCTTTTGACACAATTCTTGAAATATTAGCAGTAGCAAAATGATGAATGGAATTAAAGGCAGAGGTAAAGCAAAGATAAAACTTTCCATATGATGGTTTGCTTATAAAATATTAGTTTGCTTATAAAATATTAGTGAACCAGTGATGAAATTAATAAAAATAATAGATTTAGCAAAGCAGAAATCCACAAAATCAACATTTTCAATTTATCCACAACAACATCAGAAGGGATGAATTCTCAGAAGAAAGGTAATACAATTCAAAACAAAGATCTCAAAGTCTGTCTACCAAAGTGCATTCAATATCTTTATGGATAAAATTGCAAAATATTCCTTAAAGAGATAGAGCAAGAAAACAAATTGAGGTCAGTTATTTTTCAGAAATTCTACTCAAGCAAAGGATAGAGGTGGGTACAAAAGGCACAAAGGATAGATTTTATTATATAAAATTGAAAATTTTTTGCATGAAGGAAATAAATACAACTAGAAAATATAATAGAAACTGTTTAAATATTTATATTAACTACCTTTGCTATGACTTTGAGTTAAGATAGGGAACTTACAGGACTATATAAGAGTAGAAGTCAATGGTTAATATATATCTAAACATATATATATATATATATGTATATATATATACATATGTGAAAAAAATTCTGAAAAAGAAAAATTTATGGAAAGATGTTTGAATTCATTGTATTCCAGGGGTCTAGTTGTCAAAGTCCATTGTCTCCAAGATGAATTTTAATTCCAACCTCTGTTCTATGAATACATAAGCTATAGTTTAGAATATTTTAAAAGTCTTGTCTTTGATAACTTGTTTCCAGTAAAAACAAAATCAGGAAATAAATTTAAACTGCAGGTTTTATGAAGTAAATTCCAATTTAAAAGTTCTCTTTTGAGATGGTGAAACCTTAAGTCTTATGCTTTTCCTCTTTCCTTAGAGAAGGTGGATTTTAGTTGGGACATAAAGAAAATCAAGGAGGTCAGTAGTCACATCATAGGAGGGAGAACATTCAGGTCATGAGAGATAGTCAGAGACATTGTCCAAAAGTCAACAGATGTAGTATATTCTTTTGTGGAACAGTCAGGAGGCCAATTGGAGAGTGTCTTTAATAAATGCTTATTGAATTCTTATTGACCTATATACAACACAGAGTTTTAGAGAGTTACCAAAAGAGCACCAAGAGGTCAATAGCATGACCAAAGTCACATATCTAGTGTATCTGTCTGAGACAGGATTTGAAGCTATGTCCTTTTGATTTTGAGCCAGCCATCTATCCACCATCCTATGTTGCTTGTTAGAGTCCCAGGAACTAAGAACTTGAATAGTAATACTAATCAACACTACTGCTATTGCATATTTGGAAAGAAAAATATAGGGGAGAAAACTCTAAAAAAAGCAAAAGGTGCACAGTCAGCAACTAGCCATTTTAGTGATGTCTAATAGTACAACTCAGTTCAAAAGATGAGTTCAGGAGAAAACCTCACTTCTTCTGAGACTCCTTGAACTCCATCACCCCATCCCACCCCACCCACATCTAAATGTAAGACATTTCTTGTATTCCAAGAAGATAGAAGCTATTGAATCTTGAACTCCTTCAAATCTCTCTTTCTCCTCTTCTCCTTTGAACCTCTCAATAATCCTCTTCTTTCCAAAATCTCTATGGAAGCAGTGGTTCTCCTCCCTATTAAAGTTAATCCCTTCTCATATGTGATGACCAGTTGTGCTGGTTAGTGTTTAATAATTGAATTTCTGAAAAACATATGCTCAGAACACATTTAATATTTTAATTTGTATTATTAACACTTTTTTGACCACTTTTGTTGGTATAAACAAACAACTAAACAATAAATCTATTTCTTTTTTTAAGGTTTTTTTGCAAGGCAAATGGGGTTAAGTGGCTTGCCCAAGGCCACACAGCTAGGTAATTATTAAGTGTCTGAGGCCGGATTTGAACCCAGGTACTTCTGACTCGAGGGCTGGTGCTTTATCCACTGTGCCACCTAGCCACTCCAATAAGTCTATTCTTAATTTTTAGCATTTGCTTATTTCTGAGATGTAGATGCTCACACCAATATTTAACAATTGGCTCATGTTCGAATACCCCTGAATCTTAGGTTCTCTTCTAGTTCATATTCAATAAATGTCATTAACTGTAACCATGTAATGTAACTAAATTGTCATCTGACAGTTCTATGCTTAGAGAAATTTTGTTTGAAGCTTTTAGCTTAACTAATATGCTATTTTCTTTTTTTGTTATTGGTTTTTAAAATTTTATATATTTAAGGCAATGGGGTTAAGTATCTTGCCAAAAGTCACACAGCTAGGCAATTATGAAGTGTCTGAGGCTGGATTTGAACTCAGGTCCTCCTGATTCCAGGGCCAGTGCTCTAGCCATTGCACCACCTAGCTGCCCCTTGATCTGCTATTTTCCACCAACGTGACAGGATCATTGTCTAAATCAGTCTGGTCCCATGTGGAAGACCTTGCATACATTGATCATATCAAAGAAGTCATATAATGGCATAGAACTATATTTTTGTGTGGGAGAGCATTCAATTCATCACATCATAATAGATTGTTATTCATCAGGTGAGATCCCAGTCTATTCTTCATTTATGGTCTTTAAGAGCTACCTGCATGGTTCATAAAAATTAAAAGACTTGCCTTGGTGACATAGTAAGCAGAAATGTGAGTTAGGATTTGAACTTAGATCTTCCCAACTCCAAATTAAATACTCTAGCCAACACACTATGATGCATTTTCAGTATGTCATTGGTGCATGATTATTTTATGTTTTTTAGAAATAGAATGGTAGTAATCAATCAGAAAGATTTGATGCATTGTTTAGTTTCTACTGGAATTTTTGGTTAAAAAAAAGGAAAAGAAAAGAAACAAAGCCTCCAACATTTATTAAATATTTATTAAATGCTTACCAAGTACACCTTTCTAATGGAGGGAAGGATCTCAGGGAAATGGTCATGGTACCAGAGTCAATAAGCTTCTCAAAGAGAAAACAGGAAATGTGGTCACTGGTATAAGGAGTAATTAGTGCTTTAAAATTTGTCATTTTTAGAATTTTTAGGTTGCTCTAACAATGACTACTGGTAAAAACAACCAAACCAAACAAAAAGAAAATATTCATCTAACTTTGTCATTAATAGCCATTCTCCCCCCCCCCCCAAATCCTAGATTTAGATCTAAAAGGACATAATGAATAAAATAAGGCTCAGAGATGGGGAAGTAATTTACCCCAAAGTGAATAGCCAAGTTTGAATTATTGCCTGGGTTCTCTTAGTACAAACTTAGCATGTAATATACTGACACCCACTGTACTATGCTGCTTCATAATCAAATGATGCCCCCCCCTTCCCTTCATTCCAACTCTCCTTTTTCTGGGGGTCAGAACTCTCCTCACCCCCTTCCAAACATGCATGCCAGTTTCCCTGGTTGCTACCTCTGGCATTCTGGAAAATTCACTGGAAAACAGGTCCTGCTGGATGGCTGTTCTTGAATTTTATGCAGTAGCCACTGGGTGGAGCCAAATGGTTTTCTAAATGAAGAAAACTTGACCAGAAAGTTTCTAATAAATGACTCCGATTTTATTTTCCCCCACCCAAGACAACTTGCTAGTGATGATGATTAAAATTATGTGGTATGGGTGAAACCAGGTGGGGTTTTCCAAGTCACAGAGGATGATAGTTTCTTAGAATGGGATACTTTATTATATAATTGTGGGGAAAAGAGTTTTGGGTTGAATGGGATGTAGGAGAGAAGGGAGAAATGACAGGAAGGTGAGTCGATATCCAACACCTGGGGAATACTCCAAGAGGACTGCAATATCAATTCATCCCAAGTTGATTCTAAGAGTATTTATGAAGTCTCTATTTATTAGGCCATCCACTGGAGGCTCTGGGGATATGAAGCAAAATGAACCATTTCATATTCTCAGATAACTTACATTCAACTAGGGAAATATTACATGTACACAGAGAAGGAAATGTAATTTATATAGGAAGCACATATAAAGTAATTTTGATGGAGAGATCTCTAACAATTGGATGCGAATAGAAAAGGACTTGTATGGTAGATAGCACTTGAGCTAAGCCTTGAAAAGTCCTGTGGATTTTAAAAAATGAAAATGAGAAAAGATTTCAGGAATGGAAGACAGTCTATGCAAAGGCATAGAGACAAGAGATGCAATTTAATCCTTAAAGAGGTGCCATATATGTAGCATGTGTTATGCAAAAAACTTGAGATTCAAGACAAATAAGTTTAAAAAATAAGAGAAATCGTTTCTCTCTTCTACCCTATATTCCATAGAAAAGAAAAAGAGAAACACATTATTTGTAACAATATTCACAATCAAGTAAAACAAATTCCTTCATTGCCACAAATTCCTTCATTGTCTATTCTGCATACTAAATCCATTACCTTTCTAACAACAAGCTATAGCAGATCTCATTTTTCATCTTCTGAAATTATAGATGGTCATTGTTTTTTGATTAGAGTTCTTAAAGATTTCAAAGTTATTTGTTCTTATGGTGTTGTCATTTTATAAATTGTTCCTCATTTCAATCTTCATCAGTTTATTGAAATCTTCAAAATTGTTCTTTTTAAATATTGATGTTATATCATAATTTGTTTTTCTGATTCTGTTCATTTGGTGCTCCATTAGTTCATTCAAATCTTTATATTTCTCTTTGAAATCATCTATTTCCTCATTTCTTACAACATAATTTTATTCCATTGAATATGAAATTCCTGAGAAACAGATGATTATAGAACTTTGAAGTTTCTTGAGCAGTGAAGTTAAATTGTTAAACTTGGGTTTACTTTGGGTAAACTTGAGTATAACTTTGGCAGCAGTTTGGAAACTGGATTGAAGAAGAAGACTAGGCTATTTCAGGATATTTCAGTAATGACAACATTAAAATAGTCCATGTAAAGGTTTATAATAGTCTGAAGTAGGATAATAGCTGAATGAAAAGAGATAAAGCAGATAGGAAAAAATGTTGTGGAGACAAAATTAAATAAAACAGCATAGATTAGGGTTGAAAGGATATTGAAGACTATATAGAGATAATAAAATATTGATGAGTTAAGGATGACTGATTGCTAAGATTCGTGACTAGAAAAATGGTGATGCCTTTGACAGAAGTAGAGAAGTTAGGAAGAGAATTTTGAGGTGAGGTTGATATAGTGACTTCTGATTGGTATATCTTGCATTTGGGAAAACTGTCAAGATATTCCAATGTTTGGTAGATAATAAGATTCATGACTGTTTTGCAGGAGAGGGTTAAAGCTTAACTATATAATTTTGTTGTCATCTACAAGGTATGTTATTGAACCCATAGGATCGGATGAGATTAAAACAGGAGATTATAGAGAAAAAAAAGGACCCAGGGCAGAGTCTTGGAATATGCCCCATGAACATGGATGATGATCCATAGAAAGAGATCAAAGGGAAGCTAGGTAGTGTAATGGATAGAACACTAGTCCTGGAGTCAGGGGGATGTGAGTTCAAATCCTTAATAATTGCCTTAATAATTGCCTAGCCATGTGGGCAAGTCACTTAACCCCATTGCCTTAAAATAAAAAAAAATTAACCAGATAGATAGGAAGAGAATTAGAAGCAAACAGTGAAACAAAATCCTAGGGAGAAAGGCGTATCCAAAAGTTGAAGGTGATCTGAGTTGAAACACTTCAGAGGGGTCAAGAAGGATGAGTTCTAAGATTTCACACTGGATTTCAAAGTTGAAATCCTAATAAAAAAAAAATTCAGGCTTCAATGAATTTTCCAAATTTAAGCCTTATGAGTTCTCTGGGGGTTCTTTGTGAACATTGTGACTGGTGTTTTCCTAGAGATAGGGGCTTGACTTAATGGCCTCTGTAAGTTTCTTTCAATTCTCAAACACAAAAATGCATTAAGTCACTTGGATTTCATTAGTTTCATATCAAAATTACTTTGGATTAGCTTGTTTTATTTTAGATGTCATGAATTAAAAACAATGACAAATTAGAGCAGATCCAAAGAAATGTTTCTGAAGTATAATGAGAGAACAATAGGCCATACCACATGAATAATGGTTGAAATAAGTAAGGATATTTAGCTGGGATAAAATGTTTAGGAGGTATTTAGGAGTCTTCAAGTATTGGGAGCTCTGTCACATGGAAGACAGGAAAGATTGATTTGGATTGTATCAAAAAATCTCAACTAGAATCAAGAGATAGAAGTTTTAGAATGGCGGATTGATAATGGTGATGGTGTTGATGATGGTGCTGATGCTGTTGCTGATGATAGCATTTATTATCTAGTCCCTTAGGGTTCAGAAAGTCCTATACAATGTGATTTATTTCACAACAGTTCTGAGACATAGGTAGAATTATTGTCCCCATTTTACAGATGAAGACACTGAGGTTGATAGAGATTAGGGATTTGCCCAGAATCACAAAGTTAATGAGACCAAATACTGTGTTTCTGACTAAAGTTCAACATTCTATCTATTGGGTCATCTTGATATCAGAAGTGGACTAAAAAGTTTTGGAATTCCTTATCACAAGAATTCTTCAGTATCAAGAAGAACCCCTGTTAAGCATTCAGGGAAGGAATTGATTCTCAGATCCTGGTTCAATTAGATGACTATCACTGAGAAGGCAGGGGGATACTATAAAAAAAAATTCCAAGCTTGAAGTCAGAGTACCCAATTTCAAGTCCCATGTCTGTTACTTGGATTTTGAGGCATTAAAACACTGAACTTTGTCTGATGTGACATGGAACTAGTCATTGAACCTCTCTGACCTCAGTGCCCTCATAATGATGTAAAATTAAGGGGTTGCTCTGGATGACTTGTGATGTCCCATCTAACTCTAAATTTTATGAAACTTCTCAAGTTCTTTCCAAATGCAAAATTCTGTGATTCATTGAATCTAGAACCCTAATTTATTGCTTCTCACAATGAATAAATGAATTTGATCCATTTCAACAAGCACATACTAAAAATAAGGCATCTAAGGACACCAAGAAAATTGTGCTCCATTTATATTCATTGTACTGAGATACTATTAAAGACCCAAAGCATAAAACAAGGTAAATTGACTAAACAATAAAACTTGGTATTGTTCCTCATAAAGCTAAAAATTCAATCAGTATTTATTTTTGTTAACTGCAATTGAATGTGAATGGAAACAAATGGAAAAAAAGAAATAAGAGCCCTGGGATTTGAAACTTGGTCCTAAAACATTCCTTCCCCATAAATTGTTCTACATAGATTTCAGTTTAGTTATCTAGAAGGAGAAGTCAAGGAGAAAAATACCTCTAATTTTCACACCCCTTTGGTATAATTGAAAAATGTTCATTCCCTAGGCTAGGACCCCATACCTAACTGCAAAAGTTTAAGGCCCATAAATGAATTATTCATCTGGAGAATGTCCTCTGTTATCTTAAGTGAACTGATAAGAATGTTTCTTCAAAACCTAGACTCAAGAATCACAAAAACAAACAAGTATCATAAAAGAAAATTTAATCCTCATCTATATTCAGCTGGACCCCATGTTGTATAAATATTGGAAGCAAGAAAATAGGTAAGAATGAAGAATGTTGGATCCACATGAAAAAGCAAGACCTCTTTTCCAATATAAGGCAGAAGCCCCTCCTTATCACTTTCTTCATGGACCTACTTTTTTTGCCATCTGAGTCAGGAAAAACATTCCTTCTACTTGAATAACTTGAGAGTCTTACCATATTCCTTCAAAAAAGTTTTGTAAGCAATGAACTCAGAATCAAAGAATATTAGTTTGAATCCACTTTATATTACTTGCTTCCCTATGTGATGGTGGCAGAATAACTTCATCTTTCTAGTCCACAGTTTTCTCCTCTATAAAATAAGAGTTGACTCGCATGACCTCCAACATCATTCCCAGGAATTAACCAATTATGCTATAAAATAGTTTTTAAATACATTTTGCTTCAAATATATATGTTTTCTTCATGGTCTGTCTCCCATTTTTTCTAATAAAGATACATTATGATATCTTAATAGACAACAAAATCATCCACAATTCAAGTTCTTTGTATAGCAACAAATTCTCAAATAAATTAGTTAATATTATTTTAAAATTTATTTTATTTTTAATTTATGGAAAAAAATAAGCATTTATAACAATAAAAATAGTGCATATGAAATTGAAACTCTATTAATTACAATTTGCTATTCCTTTTAAATAAACAATAGTTATATAATTTTTTCTTTATTCCATTTTTCTTGCTACCCCTTAGCTCTAGAGATGGATTTCATTAGATACATGAGTTTATCATATGAGTCAATATTATTTTGAACCAAGTTTGAAATGCATAAATACGAGGGTTAAACACATTTGGGGTAATTCAAGAAGACTTCTTGGAGGAAGAATACCTTTTCTTATGATTCCTAGTGCTGAGAAATATTTAATAAGTGCTCTTAGGAGATGCTAATAAGAAATAAGAGGAATACTTAGCCATTCAAACCAAAATTGAGACTATATTAAAATGCCCCTCTCCCAGGAGAGAGTCCAATTTCAGGAAATGACTTCTCATCAATCACTAACCAAGAGCAATCCAAATTCAAACTTCAAACCTGACTTTCCAGCAGAAAGCTTCATTTTATACTCTGGGAAACTCAAGAACAGGCTTTTTTTTTTCCCTACTTCCAAACTGAAAATGGCTTGAATTCAAAGTTTTTGTCCTTTACTGAGGCAGATAGAAGCTAGAGGAAGTAACAGTCTTGTAAAAGATAAACTAGAAGGATTAAACCACAAAGGGGGTGGTAGGCTTGAAGATACTCAATAACATAGCTGGATGTCTTCAGCAGGGCCCCAACCTTGAATCTCCTTGACCTAGTCTCTAAGCATATAAAAAAGAAGGATGACATGACAGAACCTTCTTTACCAATCTAACTTACGAAAACAAATCTGTTACATAGAGAAGAGGAAGCAATATGTCAATGCTATGGAGCAAATCATAGCTTTTTTACACAGCTGGGACACTGCTAAAGCTGATTAAATGACAGAGGTCAGGAAGGGGTGGGGAAAGGAGAGAGAGAAAACCATTTGTGAGCTTTGTAACCCTTTAACAAGGGTTTTTCATATTAGAAAGCTGTCTGGTATTTTATTTTCCCCTAAGTTTTGGATGAGTGGAACAGAATTAGGGAATTCTCTGAGCTTTACATTTAGGAAAAATCAAATTTTCTGCTTGGGAGTTGGTTTTTATCAAGGATGACTGTCTCCTAAACCCAACCATAGTCAATTCCCGGCTTCCCTTCAGTTACCTAGAGAGACATCATGAAATTTGGAACAATGAATGAAAAAGTGATGAAAATTCTTATACACTTAGCATGTAGAATATATAAGATCTTGGAAGGTAGAGTGTAATCAAGTGTGGCATTTGTATGTACAGTACATAGGAGAGTTCTTGACACATTTAAAAATTATTTGTTAATTAATTAATATGATTTAGAGATCTTACAGCTAGGCATATTCCTTCAAAGAAATCAAAGACACAAAGACTCACTAACACTAAAATATTCATAACAGCATTTTCACTGTACTGAAAAACTAGAAATAATATTGATTGGTAAATGGCTAAACAAAATGTGGTAAATTAATGTTAATAGAATATTACTGTCTTCCAAGAAATAATGAATATGGAGAATTCAAATAAGCATGGGCATATTTCTATGAGCTAATGGGAAGATAGATGATACAGTGGATGGAATTCTGGGCTTGGAGTCAGAAAGACTCATCTTCCTGAGTTCATAAATGACCTCAGACATTTACTAATCATATGACCCTGGGCAAGTCATTTAGCCCCCTTTGCCTCAGTTTCCTCATCTATCAAATGATCTGGAGAAGAAAATGGCAAGCCACTCCAGAAATCTATGCCAAGAAAATCCCAAATGGTATCACAAAGAGTCGGATGACTGAAAAATGACTGACGGTCCCCTCCAACTGCAAAGTGAAATAAGTAGAATCAGGAAAGCAACCTATGTCCCAGTGAAGAAACATTTATTAAGTACCTACTCTTAATAGCGGATAAAGACAAAGATGGGATTATTCATGTCCCTGAGATAGTCTATTGGTAGCTATAAAGTTATATGCAAAATTAACATAAGTGATTTGTGGGGAACTCAATTGAACACCAGGGTGTTGATATGTAAGCTGAGACATCAAGGAAATGAAGGGTTTTATGAGATGAAGGGAAGAAGTGCCTGTTATTTCTATGGTACAGCCAGCTCATTGGCAGGGAAATGAGGGAAAGAACATCATCTTTGAGGAACCATAGTAAGCTAGTCAAATTGTACCATGATAGTATGAAATTAAAATGAGTAATGTTGGTTCCATATAAGATTTGATGGTGTCTACTTATTTGCTTGCTTTGCAGAGGTGTGGAGGGGATTATGGGTTGGAGTACTGTATATACCATGAGACATGGTTGATGCTTGGCTTTGTTACTTTTTCCCCTTGTTTGATGTTTGTGACAAGGGATGATTCCCAGAGCAAGTAGAATATTATATATTAGAAAATTAAGATTAGATTATTAGGGACAAGCCTGATGCTGGCACCCTATTAATTCAAGTTTGTTTTTGTGATGAAATGAAGCATTCGTAAGTTATTAAAGTTACCCTAAAGAAATTGACTTAGACTAACATAGCAATGGTTGTAACAGGAATACTTTCTATAGACATAGACTTCCTGTCTCCTGAGCCAAGTGGGTCAATGGATAGAGCTCCTGGTCCAAATTTAGGTAGATCTGAGTTCAAATTTGACTTCACTTACACTATGTGATCTTGGGCAAGTCACTTTATCTCTGTATGCCTGTGCTTCCTCAACTGTAAAATGAACATAACTACTTTCCAGATTGTTTTGAGGATCAAATGAGCTATGTGTAAAGGGCTTAGCATACAGCAGGTATTTTTTTAAAAAAACTTTTCATTCATCCCATATTGGAACACATCTGGTGGTCAGGAAATTAGGTGGTGATTCATCATTTGTCAGGCAGTCACCAAGTTAGAAGAGTCCTGGGAAAGATCAATTTGTACCTGAAGGCAACTCTATACTATGGTGTATCCACTAGTCGCATGAGATCTGACTGATGTAATAAGCACTGGGGAATTGACTGAGTCCCTGGGATTTGTCATTCAGAGGGACACCTCTCTCTCATACCTGAGCATCATTTCTTATTATTGGGAACCGGGGAGGAGAAAGATGCTCTGAGTCACATGCAGGAGTTCCTTAAGGAACAGAAATGGAGGGGGGGAGAGAAAGGGTAAGAGAGGAAGAAGGTAAATAAAGACAGACAGAGACAGAGACAAAGACAGAGGGACAGAGACAGATTGAGAGAGAGGACAGAGATGTGGACAGAAACATACACAGAGAGACAGAGAGAAGAGACAGAATCAGAAATAGAAAGATAGAAACAGTGAGATGGAGACAGAGGCAGATGCAGAGAGACAGAGACAGACTCAGAGAGACAGAGACAGAAAGACAGAAACAGAGACAGTGAGATAGAGACAGAGACAGACAGAGAGTGACAGACAGAAACACACACACACACACACATACACAAAGACAGAGATAGAGAAACAGAGATAAGAGAGCTGAACAGTCAGAGACTAAGAGAAAGGGATAGGAACCTTAAGAGTTACATCACAAAGGATTGGCAGCAAAGGTGCAAAAAGCAAAGAAAATGGAGGTCTGAAATTTCTATTTCAGACTATCAGTTGTATACATGTCTTCAATGACTGATGCGAAGTTCTTGGAAGAGGTGGGATTTTCCCTTAATTTCTCTTTACCACTAGATTGTGAGTAACTTTAGGGCAGAGAATGTCTTTTGGTTTGCTTTCCCCAGTGTCTGACATACAATAGAAACTTAATAAATGTATGTTAAATGATTGGATGACCATGTCTTACCATGAAGAGAAATCATAACATACTCTTCTTCCTTATTTACCCCTCAAAGTTCCAAGAATTTGAATTTTGTCTCATTTGTAAAGAAGTCAGAAGTTAGTGACACAAAAAAGCATGAATTTAAATTAGGGAAGACAGTCAAACCTATACCTAAAGTTTAGAAATTATCTTACCTGAGGGTTCTGAGCTATTACAATTATATTCCTAATATCTAGTTTAATGTAAAATTCCAGAAAAGAGCAGAGAAATGGACTACTGGGACTTGAGAGGCCTAAAACAAATAAACAAACAAGCCAAAAAACTCTCAAGCTAACTGTTGCAGCATGGTATAGCTGATTAAGTCTTTAGAGGCCGAGTCCAGAGGAGAGAGGGCACCAACTAGATCTTTTTTGTTGTTGTTTGTTTTTTTAGGTTTTTGCAAAGCAGTGGGGTTAAGTGACTTGCCCAAGGCCACACAGCTAGGTCATTAAGTGTCTGAGATCAGATTTGAACCCAGGTCCTCCTAACTCCAAGGCCAGTGCTTTATCCACTGCACCACCTAGCCACCCCTCCAACTAGATCTATAAAAACATACAGAGGAACCAGCATTGTATTAAAATAGCAAGATCGAATCCTGTGCAGAAAAGTACAACAGTTTTAAATTCTTCTGGTTTTTCTATTGGATTAGTGTCTAAGCCTGCTAGTAATATTTGTTTATGTTGAAGAAGCAAGCATAAATGTATTCTTATTTCTTGTATTTATTTATATTTCTAACAATACAATCAAACTCTAAAAATAGCTTCAAAATCACCTCACCCCACCCAGTCCCAATTCTTGAATGAAGTTGGAGAACAGTTGTTCTCTAGATAGAGTAGGTTACTTATCTTACTTAAACCAAACTACTTAAACCAATCAAATACAATTCAGTTAGGTGACAGTAATTCTATTCTAATTGGGTTAGGGACTTAGCACCCTGTGGTAACCATATAAAATCCAACAGAATGAGAAGAAACTGGTTGTAAGGAGGAGCTGAGGCCTGATCATCCATCTCATCTTAGAAGAGAACCATGCAAGTTTGGGAGGATTTGGAGGATTTTTTATTTCCTATCTTCCCATTTTAATCTGTTATTTTCCATACCCCACAAGACACTATCCTACATCCTCTTCAATTCTTCTGCTTTACTTCACTTCACTGTTTTTCTCCCTATGGCTATGGCTCTCATCCTCATGCAGATGATTTTTAGATCTATTATATCTAACTGTAATCTATTTCCTGCCCTCCAGACCCCTATTGTCTTTTAGATAACTTAAATTAGAAGTGTTGTAAATATTCAAAATTCAACTTGTTCTTTCTTGAAGGTATTTGCAAGGCAATGGGGTTAAGTGGCTTGCCCAAGGCCACACAGCTAGGTAATTATTAAGTGTCTGAGGTCCCATTTGAACTCAGATACTCCTGACTCCAGGGCCTCTATCCTCTATCCACTGCGCCACCTAGCTGCCCCCAAAATTCAATACGTTCTTAACAAAACTTCTATTTCTTCTTGAATCCTTCCATTTCCTCAACATTTCTATTCCTTTAAAATTTTTATTATGACAACATGGTAGTGCCCTTTATATGATATCCTCATAGTCACAAACATGATTTCATTTTCAATTTACTATATTCACCCCACATATTCAATCAGTTGTCAAATTTCCTCGTTTTTACAATTCTAACATTTCTCCTGTATGTCCCTTCTTTTCCTTCAGGGTCATAATCTGGGGGGACTCATCCCTTCTCACCCTTATTATTATAATGTTCTTCTAACTGGCCTCTGTAACTCAAGTTTTTATGCATTCCAATCTATACTCTACTTGACTGTCAAAATTATTATCCCAAAGCATAGTCTCATCCCGTCTTGCCATACATTCAATAGACTACAACAACTAACTTCCTACCTCCAACATTAAATCCATGTTCCTCTAACATTGAAAGTCCAGAAAACTTGGACACTCCAACTTTTATAGACTTATCCCCTTCCACATTCTCTATGACTCAATAATACTAATCTCCCTGCTATTGCTCATACTCCACATTCCATCTCCTAATACCCTGCCTACCATGGATTATTCTTCATACCCATAATGCTCTCTTTAATTTCTACAGATTCCTTTAATGATTACCTCAAATCTCAATCAACAAAAAAGAGTGTTGTTGATGATTTTTCTAGTCTACCCCATTAATAGCACCTACCCCTCGTGATTACCTTCTTTCTTCTCTGTTTTTATCTGTTATGTACTTAGTAATTTTCACATAGGATCCTGCCCCTTCCCCTTAGAATGTGATATCTGTGAAGCTGAGAATTCTTTTGGCATTTTAGGTGTTTATTTCCCCAACACACTAACAAAGTACATGGACAAACTCTTAATAAATTCATATTGAGTTACTTATCATGGGCCAAACCTCACTGGGCCTCTGTTTAATAATCTGTGTAATGAAAGAATTGAACTATATTTGCCTCTGAAGTTCCATCTAGTTTTAGGTCTATGATCCTATGATTTTTCTTTAATAGAAAAATATCAATGCTTCATAGAAGTTAAATGAATCATCCAATGCATTTTAATGTCCTGAGGTAGGAATGTTAGGTCTAGTTTTGTACATTCAAACCTTTATCTCATCAAATTGCCAAGTATCAGGCTCTGTTTCCAAATAGTGTTCCATAGAATAAATTCATTTCTAATTAAGTAATAGGTCAATAATTTCAACTTAGTCTGTTGCCTCTGTAAATAGTAGAAAGGAGTTCAACTGTTCTGAGGACCATTTAAAATGTAATTATTTTTAGAATTAACCTCCTCGAATTCCTCAAACCCATCCACCTTCTTCCTTTCTCAAGACATTATTGATAGCTTGTTTACAGGGGTCTGCCCCATGACTCATTAAAGTGATGGAGACTTTCGACAGAGTTCAATGCTTTCTTGACAAGCAGAATTTGCAGTTCATTGTTTCTCAGTGTAGCCTTAGAGAGATCTACTGACTAAACAACCTAGCTAGATTTAGAAGCTTCCTATTAAGAACAGATTTTACCCAGCTCATTTTCCTACTATATGATATGTTCATTGTATTGAATTTTCCCCTTCCTTTGAAAGAAAGGTAACAGAAATCCTGAGTACACTTTGTTCTAAAATTTTTTTGTCCTAAAAAAGATCTATTAACCAATAATGGGGTATTTTTAAGAGAAGAAAAGTTTAGTTCCTTATCTCTAAAGGAAATATCTTTTGAGTTTATTTTATACTTTAATTCATAGTGAGAAATTTTTGAAAGCATATTTTCAGAAAGTTTTAGCGGGTACAACCACCTTGCCCTAAATTTTTATTAAGACAACATGGTGGTGCCCTTTATAAAAATCAAAGAGTTGGGGCGGCTAGGTGGCACAATGGATAGAGCACTGGCCCTGGAGTCAGGAGTACCTGAGTTCAAATCCAGCCTCAGACACTTAATAATTACCTAGCTGTGTGGCCTTGGGCAAGCCACTTTACCCCATTGCCTTGCAAAAACTAACAAAAAAACAACAATAAAAACCAAGGAGTTAAGAGAAGGTCTTCTCTCCTAAGAAAGTTCCTATAGACATCAGAATATTCACAGCTGCATATTTACAGTAGCAGGAAACCTGGAAACAATTATGTGTCCACCAATTGGAGAATGACTGAGCAAACTCTACCTTGTGACTATAGCAGAATTCTTTTTTATGTATATGACAAATGTAGACAAGTCAGTGAAACATGGAAATAAAAATATGAACTAATACAGTGTAAGGAGTATAAGACCAAAAGAATGATACTCACAACAACTAACATAATGTGAACAAAGTACTAAAAGAATACTAGGTTCAGGTCAAGCACAAAGGTCAATGTTGAGGTGCTAAGCTTACTAATTCCTTTCTGTTAAGATACAATGAATACACAAATTGAAATCACAAGTTTATGGTTTTGCTAAACTTTTTTAAGGGAAAGTATTATGTATATGTGGTAATTGGGCATGTAACTGAAAAGTGACAAAACAAAATATACTAATTAAAAGAACCGATTTAATAGTTAAAAAAAATTACTCAACATGAAAGTCAAAGCCTGAAAGGAAATATGTGTTGGAGTGTTTGCATCATTTTTTTTTCTTCCCATGGAGTTTCCAAACTGCATAAGGGACTGCCAAGAGGAAGTCATAGATTAGATCTTCAAACTGCTGTTTATGGTTATTGTCTGTGACCATCTTTAGGATACAAGTGGTAATTCAGGCTCCTTTTCTCTTTTTTCTTTTCTCTATTTCTCTTCCTTGGCTTCTAAATATAACAATTGTCATATTTTCTAGGCTTTCATGTCTATTCGACCATGGTACTTAGAAGATAAATATATGTGTGTGTGTATGTATGTATGTATATATATAAAATATATATATATATATATATATATATTGCTGAACTATGGCAATAATCATGAAATAAAGGACATTTTGAGAAACTGCAAGGGTTCCACAGCTTAGAATTGTGACTTATTTTGCATTGGAATTAACAAATGACAGTGAAGGAGGATCTAATTCTAAAGCCAGTAGCACAAACATTTTCCCATGCCAATCTAAGAGACAAATCATTTAATTTTTCCCAGAACAGTTTATACTTGATAACAATTATTGAATAACCATGTCTTATTATGTTGTCTGTTTTTGTTTTGATTTAAATTTTAAAATGATATATTATCACTCTATGTGAGGGGCTAATTAGAATGCCCTTCTTTTCACTCCATAATATACTCATGTATAGATCTACAACTATGAGAGATTTCATAGAAAAAGGACCCTATCCCTCCCCCTCATTTTACAGATAAGAAAACCAAAGTTAGGGCAGGTAAGGTGATTTGCTCAGAGTCATGAAGGAAGTGAATATCTCTGACTCTAGAATCTAGAATCTTTCTACTCTACTATGCAGTTTTAATATTGATAAATTCCACATTACATATATATATATATATACATACATATATATGGGTCTTTTATAAATCAAGAGAAAAGGTCAACATTAATCATTATACTTTAGTTGATTTTAAACAAGAATATTGATTAAGATTCATTAGGAGACATATGGAAGATGCAAAGATGAATTAGAAATTATTCATTCTATAAAGACATTTACAAAATATTTAACAAAAGTACAAATGGACATTTCTGCTCATAGTTGGAATACAGTGTCAAAGCTATTAAGTTCAAGATTAAGCTACAAATATAATTGTATAAAGTGTAAAGAGAAGGAGATTTTAGGTCTAGTTGAGATTAGGATAGGCTTCTGGGTGACATGGCTTTGAAAATGGACTTTGAATGAAGGATTGGGTTAAAATGGAAGGAAAAATAGTCAAGGGGGAGGTAAAAAAGAATATTACATATGGCAATCAATGAAAGAAAGAAGAGTAATGAGTATATTCCATCAATGTCCATCATCGGGATTACCTTTCAATCTTGTGTATGTCTCTTTTGGTACTATCTAATTCTTTTCATTATGGAGTTTTTGTTATCTTGCATATTAGATTGTAAATTCCTTTAAGGCAGAAACTATTTCTTACACATCTTCATATTCTCACATTACTCATTAATTAATTTCTTGGAAAGAATTTTAGAGATAATATAGCTTGACCTTCTCAATTTTACCAGAGTTCTATTTTAAGATATTCCATAAAAGATCAATAACCCATTGGCTTTTGCTCATAGAAACTAGAATGGAGTCATTGCAACTGACCTCCAATTACAACTCTAACCTTCTTTTCTCACTAACCCAAATCAACTGATCTAGAGCATCATCTCTACTATTCTCTGCATGCCACCATTCTCCTTCCTACCTCCAAGGCTTTGCTCCAAAAGTCCTTCCCATGTCCCAGCACCACCATGATATGCCTTCCACTTTCTCAGTATCTCCCTTCTAAAAATGAAAATGAACATCATGTACAATATGAGGAACCTTGAAGAAGAATAAAAATAACAGGAGGGTGTCATCAGGAAAGAAAGAGGAGCTAGTCACATGGTGACAAGTAGGCAACTAGAGAGATCCACTGGTAGCCTTTCAACTCATAAGAAAATGATGACAAAATTTTGGGACAGCTAGGTGGCACAGTGGATAGAGCACAGGCTCTGGAGTCAGGAGTACCTGAGTTCAAATTTGACTTCAGACACTTAATAATTACCTAGCTGAGTGGCTCTGGG
Organism: Macrotis lagotis; assembly: GCF_037893015.1. Classification (NCBI taxonomy): domain Eukaryota; kingdom Metazoa; phylum Chordata; class Mammalia; order Peramelemorphia; family Peramelidae; genus Macrotis; species Macrotis lagotis. Next base: position 170,627,056 of record NC_133665.1, read on the forward strand.
CTAGTCACTTAACTCCATTTGCCTTGCAAAAAAAAAAAGAAAAGAAAGAAAATGAAGAAGACTTCCAGTATACTGGGTAGACTTCTAGGACAGAAACTGTACCAAATGGGTCAGGATAGATGATTTACAGTCCATTTTATTGGAATATATATCTAAATTGATAGGTTCACAGATGTATTTGAGTATCTGAATATCTCACCTCAATGAGAACCGATCCTAAATTAGGCTATTATGGAAAGCATTAGGCATTCTCTATTTCTACTCTCCTAATTCTGAAGTCTGGGGAAGCTACAATGGGTCTTTTGAGACATTTCATTTCAAACATGAAAGTCTTCCAAGTGCTATAGCCATCAGGAAAGTAAGTTATATTTTCTGGTGATAGCAATAATGTATATGAAGGTTTCCTAGACACCCTCAGTCATCATCACAAATCAACCTCCAGAGACTTATAGAAAGAAAATGGCAAGAATTCTTTTTCAAGTTCTTGTCAAGGAAGGAATATCAGCATTCCATAAAATGGACAGGGCTTATTCAGATGCAGTATATTATGAAAATCATTTAATTCTCATTCATGGGAATCAGTGTTTATACTGAAAGCAGCACAATTGAACCTTCAGAATTCCAAAGATGTGCATGCATCTTTTGGGAGAACTGAAATTGAGAAAATGTGTCACATAAAACTTATTTATTCTATCTTTAAGGACTAGGGGATTCTGGGGCTTGATGTAGAAAAATTATAGCCATTATTTTCTTTAAGAAACTATGGATGAAGGGTGGCTAGGTGGCATAGTGGATAAAGCACCAGCCCTGGAGTCAGGAGTACCTGGGTTCAAATCTGGTCTCAGACACTTAATAATTACCTAGCTGTGTGACCTTGGGCAAGCCACTTAACCCTGTTTGACTTGCAAAAACCTAAAAAAGAAACTATGGATGATAAATATGCTTAAAAATAAGCATCATTTGTATCACATTTTAGGCTGCAAAATGTTTTACATACATTTGCTGCAGAACATTAATTAGAAGTAAACTAATCAGTAGATGGAGTCAGGTCCCACCATTTCCTAGCAGTGTGTCTTTGAGCAAATCACTGCCTCTCTGAATCTCAATTTTCTCATTTTCAAATTGCAGAGCTGAGGTGATTCCCTATTGATTCTAATATAGAATACAGAGTTCTCTCTAAATCATTTAAAGTCCTTTTTCTTCCCAGGTTTACTATAACTAACTATCCTTCATGTAATTAGTGCTACTGCCAAGGGATTTTACTTGTTTTTTCCCCATCTGTAACCCTCCATTTCGAGTCTCTATGACTTTGAACAAGCTGTTCTCATTTCTGGAATGACCTAGTCAGTACAAAATCTTAGATTCCTTTATTTTTTCCAAGGCATAATTCAAATGCTGCTTTGTGGAGCCTTTCCTGATTCCCCATGTTGCCATTATTCTCTCCACTAAACTGTTTTGAAGCTATGTGTGCATTTTTTCCTATGCACTTATCTATGAATATATTATTTTCCCCAAGAAAAAAGCAAGTTCCTTGAGAATCAGGAGAATTCTTTTGATCTTTATTATCTAAGTTTTAGAAAAGTATGTGGAACATAATAGATACTTAATAAATACTTCCCAATTTCAATGAATTGGGACACATATTACTAAGATAGACATCCTCTGAAGGAAATTGTGAGGAAGATTTTCTCTCAGTGTTAAAGCATTATATAAATAGTATTGATATCTTGTAGAATCATTTACAAATGGTATTGGTTCTTCCATTATTATTCTTAACTTCCCTTTGAGGGCAACACCAAGATGGCAGTGTAAAGGCAGGGAACTCACCTGATCTCTCCTAATTTCCCTTTCAAATATCTTTAAAATAATGCCTCAGAATGAATTCTGAAGTGGCAAAACCAAGAAAAAGATTGCATGAAATGATATTCTGGCTCAAGACAACTTAGAAGGTTAGTGAGAAAGATCTGCCCCACTGGAGTAAGTGAAGTAGGTGCAGGACAGAGTATAGAGATTCTAGAGAATCAGCAGTGAGGGTTCACACACCCTTAAAAAGGTAGCAGCCAGGTCTCAGGCCTCTGTGCAAGGCAGCCAGTAATGGGCCAACCTTTGCACAAGCCAGCAGCAGGCCTCAGGGGAGCCACTGAATCTGTGGCAGGAGCTTTCAAAGACAGTAAGGGAGATTAGCAACTGGTCAGAAGGAGATTACAAAGAACCCTATTGCATTGCCCATACTCAGTTCTGGGTCACAGTTCCACGGACAAAGAAGGCATAGCACATTAGAATTTTCAAACACAGGGGAACAGAGAACCATGTTTACAGTTTCAGGACAGAAAATGTGTGGTCACTCAATGACCAGCAGACCAGGAAAGTGGTAACCACACCTCTCTTTGGATCATGCTACCTTAGAAGAACAGAAAACTTAAAATTCCTAGAACTAGATCTCTCTGTAAAGAGAAACACATAAAACTTGAAGCTTTGGACAGTGGCCCCTCTACTCCAGAGGAGCTCAACTTTAATATCAAGTTAAAAATAAGGAATAGATTGGAAAAATAAACAAGCAACAGGAAGGAATAATGGGTACCGTATTTTTAAAATTTATTTATGGGGCAAAGGGTTAAGTGACTTGCCCAAGATCACACAGCTAGGCAATTAAGTGTCTGAGTCTGGATTTGAACTCAAGTCCTCCTGACTCCAGGGTCTGTGCTCTTTCCACTGCACCATCTAGCTGCCCTAATGGGTACTGTTTTTTGTGAGAATTTGAAATAGTTTTAGAAAGTAATTTATTAGGATGTTTGGTAGAGAAGGATGAGCCAGAAAAGAAGTATGGTTCTCTCTAGTCTAGGCTGGAAGGTTTATATGATATAATATTTGCAAAGAATCTGACAAAGATTTAAATCAGTTAAGCAATTTTGCCAACTTGACTACAAAGTACATTGAGATGAATTTGAGTAAACATAAACACTCAAAACACAAGGTGAATCTGAAATAAGACTTGAGTATGGTAACCCCAAAATAACAATACTTTGAGTAGATCTAGGACTTGGGGGAAATTCAAAATATCTTATAGCCATCTCCTGCATTCCTAGACTGTCAGGAGACATTCTGAACCCGTACAACCTTTACTTAGGTGTGGTTACATTTATACTGTATAATAATTTCCCCCAAATAATAAAATAAATCATTTTTTCCAATAATAACCCTTCATTTTCCAATTTTTTTGCCACTTGAAAAGAGCTATTTTCCAGGTCAGTTGTTTTCAGTTTTTATTACTTATTATCTGATGTCTTATAGAATCATTCACTCTGATTTGGCCATTTCTTATTTTCAGGTAGTTGTTTTCTTAGGTAAAGTTACCATCTTGTATTTTTAAACTATTCATTCCATATCTTTCTTTATTAACCTCATATATTTTCCCATTCTCTTCTCCCCTACTTCATTTGGTAATAGAAACTATGTTTACCTCTTATTTAAACTCTTGCATAACTTTCCTCGGAATTATTGTTGGATTTGAGCCCAAGCTGCATTTTTGTTTTATTAGAGACTCTGTATAAGTTTTTTAGTTATTCTCTTTTTGGGTTTATATCTTCCCTGTTCTTTATGGTGGGACTGCTTATTTTTCCAGGCTACTTCTGAACTTCAGGTTTTCTGCTATGAGTCTCAACACTTCTATTGGAAATGTTTGGGATGAGCTTATGTCTTCTCAGTACCCTTCATCTACTTTTCTGGGGTATTGTGTTCTTCTAAGATGTCTGGGATAGCTCACTCTGGAGACATAGATTCTTAGTGCTCTCCAAATGACAAGATATACATTGAAGACTACTTATTGCCCTCCTGGCCCAAGCTCTTCAAGTTCCTGCCTTAGTATGATTCTCAGTAAGACTTCTGTTTGTGGCTGGGAACCTTGACAATGACTGCTTCGAAAAGCAATAATGATAATCATCATAATAATAGTTTTGATATTGATATAACCCCTACTATGGATGTACTAACCACTTCTTACAAATATTTCATTCAATAGTCATAGAGAATAACTGAGCAGTGGTGTGTGACCTAAAGTCTGTACTTGGTGAATATTGTGTTAGCAATTGTATAGAGGATGGAGTAAAGAAGGGAGGGACTGGACACAGAAAGACAAATTAAGAGGCCCTTTCCAGTAGCCCAGGTGTAATAAGAACCTAGACTAGTATATAGCTATGTGAGTGCAAAGAAGGGGAAAGAAGTAATAAATGCTGTGGAGATAGAAACAAGACTTGTCAACCAAATCCCACCTGGCAGGGTGAGGAAGAGAAAGGAATTCATTCATGGTTGTTAAATGTGTGACTGAAAAGAGGATACAATCCTTAATAAAAACTGGGATGTTTTAAAAAAAAATCTAAAATTAATCATTCAATGTGTCAAAACAGGTAGCTTGAAACAAAATGAGTTTTCTTGACCTTGAGGCCATTTCTCTATTTACTACTGCAAATAGTCATATATTAATACTCTGTACTAAGAACTGACCCTCAGTTTTGTCATTTTTCCAATGAATCTAAATCCCACTATACCAATTTTTCAAGATTGTAAGGATCAAATAATATAACAGTATATAGAGCTATAAGGACCTTAGATCTTATGTCTCTAGTCACTTCTCTACCATTTTCTATGGGCTAGCTAAATTAAATAATTCATTCAATGCAGAAATAGGATTTATCAGAAGCAGCCTTCAAACTAAGATCCTTTGATCTTTGACCATAGAATCAAAGACTTTTCCAGTAATATCAAGATGCCTCTGTCATAGATATATAAGGCCATTTAAGGATAAAAGGCACTGTACTAACAAAATTTGGTATTAAGAATAACAACTCATATTTATATAGATCTTCAAATGTTAACAAGATGCTTTACATATGTTACCTCAATTTGATCTTACAACAATCTTTTAAGATGGGTGGTATTACCATCTCCCTTTTACAGATTGGAAAAAGGAGACTCACATAGATAGACTGACTTGCCCTGGAACTTAGCTAATATTAGAAAGAGGATTTGAACTCAGGTCTAGACTCCAAGTTCACTAGTTGGTCTTAAACCAAATTGTGTCTTATAGACTATTAGGCTTCCACTTGGACTGTCTCTTGTCAACATGCTTTCCTATGACTGGAGCTAAAAAAGAACAGCTCCTTTCCCCAGCTAAAGACATTACTACCATTACCCCAGTTTTATATGACCACTTACCAGGAATCAGTTTCTGTTAATATTCACTGCTATGAAAAATGAACTTAAAAACCTTCTGTATTTCATCCAGAAAACAGAAGGGGGCACTCAAAGAATATTTTAAATTGTCAGATTTTCTTTGTAACATGCCTATTCCTGTGAAAGGGTTTTGAAAACTACAGTGAAAGCTTCCTCCTTGGCATATCCCCTCCTTGGTGGGGGATAATCTCACCTTTGGAAATCGTCCCTGAGGTTTTCATAAAGCCATAACTACAGTAGTTAACAAAATGACAGTGACAAGAACAGAAGATAGAAATTAAAAGGTTAGCTTGTCCCAGAGATAATAGGGTACAGCATTTGCAGTCAGGAAGGAGTCCTCAGGAATTTTAAGTCAGGAAGATTTGGATTTAAGTTCTCCCTCTTGCACTACCTATGGGACCAAGGGCAAGAAATGTGAGCTCTTGAGCTTTAGTCACCCCATCATCCAAAATGGCATTTGTGGTACCTACCTCTTAAGAGTGTTATAATACTCAAATGATAAAATAAATGATTTAGAATTATGAAAATATTATGCATTTTATGCTTTCCAAAGCAAATTTACTTCTATTTAGTCATATGAATTGTCATAGCAATCACTTAAAGTAGATAGGACAGTTAATTTTGTTATGACCAGGTCTATGATTGTGAGAAGATGCCAGGCAAGAATTCATTCCCTTCTAACCATCATAGTCTTAGAGGGAAGTATGGCACACTGAGTCCTTAAATCATTTGCCCAGGGTCACACAGCCATAATGAATTAAAGGTAACACTTGAAGCCATGTTTTTCGGATTCTGAGGCTGGCTCTTCTTCCAAACCTGTTGGACCATTTCCAAAGGGGTTATTTATTATCTGTCTTTGATAGATTGGGAAATGGAGTCAGGGAGGTTAATCGCCTTGTGCAAGGTTCTGCAGGCCACTGGTGTGAGAGTCAGATCTTATCACTCTAAGCCTAGTACAGTATTATTTTTGTTACAACAGCATTACTGAATCAGGGAATGGAAGGATCTCAAAGACTATCTTTTCAATCCATGCTAGGGCAAGAATGCTCTACCACAAACTTGCTAAAATGTTCATTCAGTGTTTGTTTTAGCGCCTCCAGGAAGAGTCAGCCCCTTGCACTTTGGGAGAGCTAGAAATGTGAGGAAGCAATTCTACCCCTACCCCTGGCAGATATTACCAAAGAGAACAACATAAGAAATGAATAACTAGGTTTGGGTAAAAGATTTCCCAGTGTCTTCCTCTTTAGAACCCTTAGAATTTTACCTTGACCTTGGAACCGAAAATATTTGTGGGAGAAAGAAGCAGGAAGAGAGAAGGACCCTTGTGAACTGCTCACTAACCCTCCTTGGGTTATTGAGTCAATATCTAGACTAAAATGGTTAGTTGCCCAAAATGGCAGAGCCCATGTATTTTACCACAATGTGATGTGGCTAAGGAGAGTTTTTTCCCCCTCTGATTTTTTTCAAGTTTTATTTATGCTTCTCCTCATAACTAAAATGCTAAGTCTTTGTATATGTGTCTCTCCCCTCAATAAATTATTATGTCCTTGAGTGAGGAGAGCATCTTTTGTTTTCCCCTAGAAGGATAATCTAAGATCTGAGATTAGATGAGGGAACTCCATCAATCAATTTAGTAAATAAGGCTTGAAGAACATAGAGATGCTGTGAAATGCTCAGGATCCCAATTGTCAGTGGTAAAGTCCTCACTTATGTCCTTCTGAGTCAAGTCAAGTTAACTAATATTTATTAAGCCTTCCTAGTGTACATGGCACCTTGCCAAGTCCTGGGAACACAAAGAAAGACAAAAATAATCTCTGCCTTCAAGAAGTTTAAAACTATTATATACCATGCAGACTACCTGTTATCTCTCTTCTCTCAGTCTCTCATTTCTCTCTTCTCTCTTTCTCATTTTCATTTCTCTTTCATCTCCCTTTCTCTATGCATCTTGATTTCTAATCTATATCTAATCCATCTGTATCTATATAATTTTTCATATGTATTCACATACACACATACACACACATATGTACTAATGTTTGATCTTTTTTTCTTTTTTGGTTTTTGCAAGGCAATGGGGTTAAGTGGCTTGCCCAAGGCCACACAGCTAGGTAATTATTAAGTGTCTGAGGCTGGATTTGAACTCAGGTACTCCTGACTCCAGGGCCGGTGCTCTATCCACTGTACCACCTAGCCGCCCTTGATCTTCATTTTCAAAAAAAAACCATGACGTGAGGGAGGTGATGCCATGACAAGGATTTAAATGAGGTGGGACTGTGCTAAGTTACCAGTCTCACTTTTTCCCCTGGAGCCATTTGGGTCCAGTGGCCAGATATGGATCAGGTCGACTGGAGATGGCCCTGGATGCAAGGCAATCAGGGTTAAGTGACTTGCTCAAGGTCACACAGCTATCTGAGCTATATATCTCAAACATTTGAAGCCAGATTCGAACTTCAGGGGGAGAGGATGAGAAGAAAGAGAGAGACAGGAAGGAAGGAAGAGAGAAAACTTAACAAATGAATATTTGTTGAATGGAAATCTATGATAACAGAATTAGAGCCGAAAACCTTGAGTTTCTTCAATTCAATTCTTTTACTTTGTAGATAAATAAACTGAGACCCAGAGTGGGGAAATAAAGAAAATAAATGACAGGCAACCATGTAGGAAGTGAGAACTGAATTGAGAACTGAACCCATGTCTTTTGACTCTGAAGCTGATTCTGAAATTAGAGATTATTTTTAGAGAAAGGGAAATGTCTGGAATGACTTGGAGGTGCCATTCAACCTACTCCCACCTATTTCTCATGAAAAGCTTTGAATCCATGTGGCCCAAGAAGGAGGTGACTAGTGTGTGAACACCAGCATGTATGCCCATTTTATTGGATGGTAGAGAATATTGAGGAACAGGAAATGGAGAGGGGGTCAAGTTATGAACCTTAAATGCCAAACAGAGGATTTTTATATTTAATTTTGAATGTTATAGGGAAGGATTGGAGCTTATTAAGAAATAGAGTAGTGGAAACAGCTAAGAAGTATAATAAATGAAATGCTGAGCTTAGAGACAGAAAGATCTGAGTTCAAATCCATAGTCCTCAAATGTTTAACTAGTTTTGTGAGCTGGGCAGGTCACTTTATCTCTGTTTGACTCAAGTTTCCTTCTCTATAAAATATGAATAAGGATAATGTCTACATCCCAGAATTCTTTAAAGTGTCAAATGAGATTATGTTTGTAAAATGCTTAGTGTACTGTCTGTCATGTAGGGACTTTATATATTCTGGTTATTACTGTTATCATCATTACTGGAGAGCTAGACTTTGGCAGCTATGTAGGGATTCAGTGGTAGGAGAGGAGTCCGGGAGATCAATAGGAGACTAGTGCAACAGTCCAGAAGAGAAGTGCCAAAGGCTTGATGCTGCCCATGTTAGTGAATATAAGGGGAAATGCAGGGCAAACTCAATAGAGAATTGTTGTTTTTGTTGTTTTAAAACTAGTTGCTAAACACAGCTTTTCCTACTTGCACAGAGTAGAAGTAGATACTCTGGAATAATATTGCATCTGCCACATCTTCGTTACAGCTGGGAACCACCAAGAATGAGAGAATTGGTTAACTATACCAACTCATGTTCAACTGTCATCCTGTCTCACGGCTTTGAAAAGTATAAAAAAATAGAAGTGCTGGCAATATCAAATAAATTCAGTTTTAGAAATGCTTCTGGGGGAAAATGAATATCCATATTTATGAATCTCAAATACAAAATTCAGCCTTTGGATTAAAAAATGAAAAATATCTGTCTTTTTTTTGTCAATATAGGGACTCTAAGAGTGTGAAAATTGAAGTAATATAAAATAAACTTAGCATTAACAATTTGGGGAACTGTTTGTCTCCTTTCTTAGCCTTATTCCCTCAGGATCAATTCTGAAGGTTGAGAAGAGACAATAAACCCCAAATTACACATCTCTTCATTCTAAGTGTGGGTTGCTTAAAATATGTAAATGCATTAGGAAGATTGCTCCCACTCCACCAAGGCAAAAGAAGTTGAGTATTACTTCATGACATGCCAGAATCAAATAAGGTTAGAAAGGGTTTACAGAAGTTGGATGTTCTCCCATAGAGAAAGGATGCCGATCCTGAACCCAGTATTAACAGTGTTTATTTGCTTGATCGATTAAACAAATTACTGCTTGTATGACAGTTCCTGGATTGCAGTTTGCTCATTTTTGAAAATTGAGACTCTTGTTCGTCTTCGGTCCTGTGATATCTCTTTGGTCTTCTTTGCCCTAGCAAAGGTCCAGTAGAGAGAGCTGAGTCTGGAGATGGGAAGACCAAAGTTGGAATTTGATCCCGGACACTTACTAATGTGTGACTTAACTTCTACTTGCTTCAGCTTTCTCATCTGAGTTGACTTCTACAAAGGCAACATCTTAAAGGGAAGATTCACATTTATGGTGTCCTAGCATAGCTGATATGGCACAAAGATCACGGGTTTGGGAGGAGCCATTCCTTTGGGAGGAATCATCCCTACTGGCGTGTCCTACTGGAGGTATCTCCTAATGAATGTCTGATATTCAGCCCCTATCCTGGGTTGGAGTTCACGCCCTTCCTTATGGACAAGGCAAAAATCCCCCCCTTCTGATAGTGGAAGGTATTAAAAAAAAAACCCTTTTAAAAGCTATATCCTTGGAGGTTTGACTTGCTAGTCAGACCTCCAATCCATACCTCAAATAATCTATGAACTTAGAGACATATTAATAAATATGTTTGTTAGCCTGATTTGTTTTATTCTTTCTTAAGCATTAGGACAAACTCTGAGAGTTAACACACATGCAATCTGATTATTATCTTTAAGGCAAAACTCAGTGAAGAAACCTCCTCATTTTTGGAGGAACCCTCTTCATCTGTAAAATAGGTATGAAATGAGATAACAATTGTAATTTTGACATTCAATCATATTGAGTAGTATACAACACTTCAAGACTCCATTTGGGGGTTTCTTAGCTTTGGTACAGGAGTGGTTTGCCATTTCCTTCTCCAGTTGGGAGTTTACTCAAGGTCACATAGCTATTAAGTGTCTGAGGTTGGATTTGAACTCAAGAAAATGAGGCTTCTTGCTTCACTAATTATCAAGTGCCTAGCATAGAGCCTGGTAAAGAGGAAGCACTATATAAATGTTAGTTATTATCATTAGCTATCATTACACTTATCACAACAAGTCTCTGAATAGTGCGCAGCTTTCTTATGAGATCTCTATGCCCTCAGAAGAGCTTAGCCTTACCAGCTCTTCATTTAGGAGAAATGGGAAGGTGAAGAATATTTTTTTTCTAGTCAATAATGGATAGAATAGGGAAAAGCTGTTCAAATTCTTTCTTATGCCCTTAAAATTATTAAATTAGCCCCAAAGAACTTCTCTTTGCGTGGGCTTATCTACCAGTTGACAGCTAGATGGTGCAGTGGATGAAGTGCTAGACCTGGAGACAAGAAGACTTGGGTTAAAATCTGGTCTCAGACATTACTAGCTTTGTGACCCTGGGTCAGTCACTTAACCCTGTTTGACTCAGTTTCCTTATCTTTAAAATGAATGGAAGAAAATGGCTAACTACTCCAATATCTCTTCCAAGAAAATCCCAAATGGGGTCATGAAGTGTTGGACACAAAATGACTGAGCAACAACAAAACCACCAATTGTTTATCCTATTAGAAATGTAAAAGGCTTACTTCTTTAAAAAATTATTTATTTAAGGCAATGGGATTAAGTGACTTACCCAAGGTCACACAGCTAGGTAATTATTAAGTGTTTGAGGTCATATTTGAACTCAGGTCCTCCTGACTCCAGGGATGGTGCTCTATCCACTGTGCCACCTTGTTGCCTCTAAAGAAAAATAGCTTTTACATGAAGACCCCCTGAAAGGGTCTCAGAACCCCATTAAAGGGGGTTCTCTAGTGGTCCCTGGATTATACTTTGAGAAAATGCTATAATGGATAGAGAGATGTCTATGGAGTTAGGAAAAAGACCTAGGTCTTCATCCTTCTTCTGACGCATATTGCCTGGGTGAGGTGTTCTTTAAGTCATAAGAAAAAGTAACATCATATTATCATCTATATTATTAATTGGTGTTCCATTCTTTTCTCATCTATTTTCTACTAAAGTCCAACTCCTGAAAAGGTCAGTTAGTGACTTGAAGGGTATGGATGAGTGATGAGATTGTACCCAGCCCTCAAAACACATGCTCATTAACTTTGGTCAGGATGTAACCCAATTGGGAAACCTACTTTTTTTTTTGTTTAGAGTATGAGCAGAATTCAGTCTGGGTGAGCATTTGCCCAGAGAAGTAATCTTGCCCATGGTGCCCTCCACTAGAGCTTAGGGCAACCCAGTTCATGGAGGAGAAAAGGAGCTATAGAGGTCCAGATGGAGATGGCTTCCCCTCGCCCAGATAGCTTTAGGCTGCTGAGCCTCATGATCAAGCCCTGGCCTCAGCAGGAGAAACTGAAGAATTTTAGACCATCTCCTCACTAAATGTCCACCAATTAGAGTAAATATTTACTAGTCAGTGACATTCCCTTTCAGAAGGTATTTAAGGTTGTTCAGGCTCTCCCTAATTATTGAGAAAAACAACTGACTGGTGACAAACTATAAATTTTTATTTGTTTCTCTCTCTCTACTGACAAATATAAATCCCCTGCTGTATCATCAATCCAGAACGGCACAGTTATATGGAAGGGGAGAAAGATTTCTATATTTTCTGGAAGTCTGTGACATAATTAAAAAGGCATCAATTTCCTGGGGCAGAATGGAAGCATCTCCTCTCAGCAGTCCAGAGAACTAGAAGAACTGTATTAGACCCGCTATGGACAATGTTATCCTCATCCAGAGGAAGAAAAACAAAACAAAATTTAAAAAAACTCTTCAGAATCTGATGAACACTTTATAAAAATTATATCTTATGGATCTCTTTCCCTTAATCCTAATTCCTCATACCAAAAATGACTAATCTCTAAACATGTTTGTCAAAAATATTTACGTACAATGCTAACCTGACAGCTTGCATCTAAGGGGAGGGGGATGGAAAGGGAGAGTGGAAGGAAATTTTGTAACTTAAAAATATGTGTGCATATGGATGAAAAAATGAATTAAAAAAATTTCCTGAGTCAGGAGAGGACACAATTCCTTCCCTAATGGAATTCCTAACAGTTGTGACTTGAAGTAGACATCCTGAATATGAGTAAAGAACTATAATATATGCTATGACATTCTTATGACAGAAGATGGAATGCTATCTTAATTTTATAGGTCTTTGTCTAATTCCTATAAATGTGTGTGTCCCAAAAAATCTCACTTTGGGGTCCAATTTTTGGCTGGATCCCCATGCCTGCATAACCACAGTCGTCATCATCATCACCATCATCATCATCATCATCATCATCATCATCATCATCTCCACCAAAGATAAACACATATTTTATTCTAATTTCATTTGTTCTTTTTTAAGACAAAACAAGGTTAACACAAGCTAGTTTAATTCTTTATTAAGATCAAATTCATGAAGGTTGTCACCATCAATTTATTGATTGTTGACTAGTCTAATTAATAAATTGATTACTAATTACCCAACAACTTCCCCATAAGATTTTCATTCATTTCAGTCAGAGGTGACAAATTCAAGAGCAACAAGCTGCCTGAAGCCCACAATGCTTGAGTGTGATCCAAACCACAGATTAAGCTATAATTGAGAAGTATTTAATAAAATAAACAAGAATACAATAAAATATGTCAATGTGTGATTTTCTAAGCTAAAAGGAGGCCTACTGGAATCTTCTTGTATTGTTCAGTGATTCCCTTTTCAATTTACTCTTTCTAAGACTATACGATAAAGAGAAAGTGCAAACCTGTTTTGGTAAGTGGATTCCCTCACTTGCTATTTGCCTATACAGAGGAAATCACAGATCCAGGTCCTTTTCCTATCCTTCTCATAGGCATGAGGTTTCATTGACAACCTACAGAAAGAGTCTGATATTAGATCCATCTCAGACGAACTCTGAGAACTGATGACAGACTTGATCAGAAGAACAAGCGAAGGGGAATGGGTTGAATTCCCTTCCTGAACTTATATGGGGGAAGGAAATAAGCATTTAAGTATCTGTTATATACCAAATGCTTTGCTAACTACTTTACAAATATGATTTTGTTTGATCCTTACAGTAAACCTAAGAGGTAGGGCTATCATTATTCTCATTTTATAGTTTAAGGAAACTGAGGCAGCTAGTCAGTCAAGAAATATTTATTGTTTACTCAGTGCTAGGCTAAAAGGATACAAAAGAGGCAAAAGACAGTCCCTGTCTTCCCTGTTCAATCGAATAGGGAGATAGACAAAGTCTGTACAAATAAGCTACATACCAGGATAATAGTAAATAATTAGCTGGGGGGCGGGGAAGAAGTTAGAATTAAAAGTGATAAAGAAAAGATTCTTATAATAGTAGTAGAAGAAAAGAATTTTAGTTGATACTTAAAGGAAATCAGAGAGGAAAAGAGGGTGGAGAGCATTACAACATGGACAGTCAGGGAAAATACCCTAAGAAATGGATTTTCTTATTGGACAGTCAAGAGGTCAATGTCTCTGGCAGAAGAGTATGCGGTGAGGATTAAAGTGTAAGAAGGTTGGAAAAGTAGGAGAGGGCTAGGTTATGAAGGGTTTGGGATGCAAGACAAAGAATTTTGTATTTGATGCTAGAGACCATAGGGAGTCACTGGAATTTATTGAGTAGGGGATGTCATGGTTGAACTTGTGTTTTAGAAAAATCACTTTGGGGGTTGAACAAAGAATAGATTGTCATCCCTGGGAGTAGGGAGCAGATGGAGTCAGAGAATCCCATCAGCAGGTTATTACATTAGTCCAGACAGTGATGAAAGAGAAAGAAATTAAGAGATTTTTGCAGGATCAGTCAGTTAGATGAGGCCAGATTTGATTCTCTCTTACTTCAGGCCCAGAACTTTGTGCACTATGAGGCCACTCAGTAAATCATCAATTTGTTGGTCATTCCACAATCTTCATTCTTTTTTTAAAAAATTATTATATGACCTATACATTTTATTTTTTAATTTTTTTAAAGAAATATTTTATTTATTTTGAGTTTTACAATTTTCCCCACATTCTTGCTTCCCTCCCCTCATCCCCCACAGAAGGTACTCTTTAGTATTTACATTGGTTCCATGTTATATGTTGATCTCAGTTGAATGTGATGACAGAGAAATCATATCCTTAAAGAAGAAAACTAAAGTATGAGATAGTAAAATTACATAATAATATAATGCTTCCTCCCCCCCCCCCCAATTTGATGGTAATAGTCTTTGGTCTTTGTTCAAAGTCCATAATTCTTTCTCTGGATAGATGGTATTCTCCATTGCAGATAGCCCCAAATTGTCCCTGGTTGTTGCACTGATGGAATGAGCAAGTCCATCAGGGTTGATCATCACCCCCATGTTGCTTTTAGCATGTACAATGTTTTTCTGGTTCTGCTCATCTCGCTCAGCATCAGTTCATGCAAATCCCTCCAGGCTTCCCTGAAATCCCGTCCCTCCTGGTTTCTAATAGAACAATAGTGTTCCATGACACACATATACCACAGTTTGTTAAGCCATTCCCCAATTGAAGGACATTCACTTAATTTCCATTTTTTCCCCACCACAAACAGGGCTACTATAAATATTTTTGTACAAGTGATGTTTTTACCCTTTTTATCATCTCTCCTTTATTCTTAACTATTTTGACCTTTTAGTGGTATTCTTCCAGTGATATGGCCTTATCACAGGTCATGCAATGCCAATTAAAAAAGTTAGAGTTCCTCATAAGTCAACGGAGATTTGAAAGTACTATACCTTGGATAGCATAGGTACTTAAGAAATGTTTTATTTATTGAGGGCACTAGTAGCTATGAGCAGGCTAACATGTTATTAATGAAAAATAACATCAGAAGAGGAGATATGGAGGCTGTCATTTGGGAGAAGTATAACTAATAAAGTAGGTTGGCCTCTCTAGTAGGGAGAGAGGAGAACAGATCTCTTGTTCCATTAGTGAACATGCCATCTTAATGAAATGACCTTAATCACTCAACCTAATCTGCTCCTTAAGAGAAAGTAATAATAATTGTAATAGATAGCCATTCATAGGAACTATTACTTTCCAGGCACTATGCCAAGTATTATCTCATCTGATCCTAAGAAGTTGAGGAAAATATTATTATGTGACTTGTCCAGGGTCACATAAGTAAATAAGAATCTGAGGCTATATTTGAACTCAGTTCTCATGACACCAGACTGGGCTCTGTCATTGTACCACCTAGCTACCCTTGGTTTTAAGAAAATAAATATCTAACAATACTCACATTTCTGAGAAAATCTCTATCACTACATTGAAGCATCTGGCAACAATAATTGCCCATTATCACCACCACTGTCACCCCTGAGACACCTTTACCTAAGAGGAAGTGAAGCCTAAGTGGTCCTTAAGACCACTTTAAGGCTAATTTTGTTTAACTAGAAAAAAAAAGACAAAATCTCTTATGAAAATTTTTGAACAAGGTGAGGCAGCTTACTACAGTGGATACAGTGCTATTCTGGGAGCTGTGAATTCTATTCCATGTTCTGCCACTAATTAGTTGTGTGTGACTTTGGGAAAGACATTTAATCTCCTTGGATCTCAGTTACCTTATATCTGACGGAATGAACTTTCTTCAAAGATGGTCTTCATTACCTTCCTCCCACTTCTAGCCCATCCACTAAGCCTGGTGAATTGCCATGCCCAGAATAGTCACTCAATATATATTTCTTGAATTAATGAGAGGGGATTAGATCAGATGATCTCTGAGGACCCTTTTGGTTCTCAGTTTTGATTACAACATAATGCACAATTAATCAGAATAATTCTCCTCTAGTCATGGCCTCATTAAATTCTGTTTATCAAATCAAATATGCACTAAAATAAATGTTTTCCATGTACTGGAATTTTAGGAACAAGTGGGTATGAATATATTTGGACTTTAGATTTAGATTCCAACCTCCCCCCGCCACACACACACACATTTACCCAAATATGTCCAAGCATATTTTTTGGTGTTTTTTTTTTTTGTAAGGCAAATGGGGTTAAGTGGCTTGCCCAAGGCCACACAGCTAGGTAATTATTAAGTGTCTGAGACCGGATTTGAACCCAGGTACTCCTGACTCCAGGGCCGGTGCTTTATCCACTGCCCCACCTAGCAACCCCTAACTGTGCCACCTAACCGTCCCTCCAAGCATATTTTTAACCGACAGTCACCATATATGATTCTTAACATATCATGAACATTGAATTTTCCTGGTTTTCCAGGAAAAATGGGAGAAATAAATCTGATGTGATTCAATATTATAAGGAGACCAAGAACAGAACCAGTGAAAGAAGAAGGAAAACAAAAAAGTCACATCAAGTTGTTTAACATGTCTCAAACACTGTGCTAAATGATGGGGTGATGAATACAAGCAAAAAAATAGTCATCATTCTCAAAGAATTTACATTCTAGTTAGAGGACACAATACTTAAGTATGGAATTTATAGGCATTGGCTTGGAAAGAAGGAGGCAAAGTCTGCAGAATGAAAGAGAGTTGGTCAGGGTCCCTCTTCAAAATGGAGGTTCAGGGAAGAACTCGCCATTGAGAGAAGGGAGCTGCCCACAGGATTGGAGGAAAAGGCAATCGAGGAATGACAGTGGGAAAAGGGATAAACTACTTGGGAAGTGACTGAAAGACAAAGGGATGAGGAAAAAGCAGACATACCCAGCCTTGGCATTTTTGTTGCCATAAGTCAGTTAATAAAATAAAAATGTTAGTTATGTAGCTCTATATACATCCTTAAATCAACTATTTGTGCAAGAGGGAAAAGAGAATAGAAGACTCTTAAAACACCACTGCATGTGGGAAGAGGTCCCAAACATCAGTTTGGTGATGGAAGGAACATCCAATGACACTGAGGGGAAATTCTAATTTGGAGAGAAGGGAAAGTGGGGAAGCCAACTCACTTAAATTTCAGTGACCTCTAACTCCCCTTGGGTCACAAACTGATTACTCAATTGTCCTTAGAACTACAGAAAAGGAATTGGAAAATAAGGGCTAAAAGAGATAGAAGACATTATTCAAAATATATTCAATAAATGAAAGAAAAAGTTTGTGTCCCAAATACCAGATATATAAATATAAATGGAAGATAGTTCCCACTGTGGAATTAGAATGACATATTCTAGCTGTGTGATCTTGGTCTAGACACCTAAACTCTCTTGGCCTAAGTTTCCTCATCTGTAAAATAGGGATAACATCATCACTTGCTTCAGAGAGTTGCTGTAAGGATCAAATAAGATAGCATATGTGAAAGGGCTTTGTAAACTTTAAAGCATTAGGAAAATGATTGTTGTTGTTACCTACATATATATATATATATATATATATATATATATATATATATATATATATATATATATATATATTGGAGAGTACTGGCTTCAGAGAGTGTCTGGGAAGTCACAGGGATGGTAACAGATTAAATCTCAAGGAAATGGTCTTTAGAGATCTGATGATTATCTGGATGGTGTAGTCATTGCCTAAAAAAGCAAAATAATGGCCCAAAACAGCAAAGGAAAAAATTCTATGTACGTTTTGTTCTTTACTTGAGCCATAAAGTAGCATTTTCTGAAGCATAAATATGTCCAGGGTTAACTGAAATTTACTCTGTCCCTATAATTATAGAAAAACCATTGATTGCCTTATTATTATTGCATTGGCTGCAATCTAAGCCCTTAGTGACTGTGATGTGAATCACATTCTTTTTTGAAAAACTAAAATTTTCATGTTCAAAGTCAAAAGGAAGATGCAAGGTTGTTATAAAGTGACTGCAGCACATTCCAAAATGTAATCTGTGACATAACAGAAAGGTGATGAACTACTTTGATAGTAAGAACAAAAAAATAAACAGACAAAAAGACAAGAAAACCAGGCAGAATTGTGCCTGCACCTTTGGAATATTAAAAGATACAAAGGGAGCTGTCCAGGGCTTTCAGCATATCCTCTAGGTAGGATTAGGGAAAGAAATGAATAACAATGACTCTGAAAAAGAAAGCTTGGTTACATTTCCTCTCATTCACTGAGTTAGTGATTAAACACCTTCTACCTGCTGATCAATGAGATCACAGATCCTTCAAAGCCAAGAGAGATATGTTTTTAAATAGCACCTGATTAAGGATTACACTTCTTTTAGCTTTTAATAACAGATTTTAGATGAATTTTAATTTTAATAAATATTTATTATACATTTCAAAGTGGAGCCTTGTGTTTGTTCCCTTTGAACAGTTCATTAATTTATTACGCCTTTCAAATCAGTGAAAGCTTTAATTTATTTCTATTATGAGTAATTTCCCTTATAATTCCAGCATGATCATATATGCTGAGACTATCTTTTTTAAGCCTCAGAAACTCTTGGCATAAGCCATTACCAGAGCAATTATTTTATAGTGAAATGTGCAGGGTGAATAACTATAGTTTCCTAACAGCTTTATCTCCCACCTACTCCATTTCTAAATCTTTGGCCATGTATGGAACAGAGCCATTCATATAAGGATGGAAGTGGTGACCTTTACTCATTATTATTTTGTTTCGAACACCTGAACTAACCCTCCACAGACATATTGAAGTCATAGTGAGTATTGATTTTCTTTTTTACTTTTCAATACATGTGTTCCTGCCTGGAATGAGTTTTGAGCAGGAGTGCAGGAGTTATCTTAAATTACACCCACATCCATTAAATGCTACACTATTGTAAACTGTTGAATATCTTTCCTTAGTGATGATTCTTCTCCCTCTCCACATTCTACCATTAGTATGAACACATCGGTGCCAGCACACGCACCCACCCACCCACAAACACAATTCATATGGCAGGCTTAGACGACACCCTATAGAATGAATACACACATTGTCAAGACATTTGGTGATGATGCTCTACTATTGCTCATGATAATACTTCCTTTTATCTCCCTGATTAATTTCTTTGACTATTTTATTCCTTTTTCTTTTATATCCCTATTTCCCTCTTCTTTCTTCTCACCCTTCATGAGGATTTCCTAGAGGCACTCCACATTCATTGTTCAACCAAAAAGTTCAATCACAATTCAATTCATCAAATCACACTGGGCAAATACAGAGAAATGATATCCAATTTATAGCTATCTATCATCATGAAAATGTGTCCTGGCTTTAAGTCTTTCATCATATACTTTTTTTATTAAAATATATTGCCCCTCAAGTCAAGAGTCTTGGGTTCTTTCCCAAACTCTTTTTCTAGCTCTTGATCTTTAAGAGACTCACAGTTTCTCTGAGCTTTTTCTGCTTTTTTTTTTTAAAAAAATGAGTGGATCAGATACAGGACCCTAAGGTCTTTTATTGTAGGAGAATGCTGGGCACAGGAGGAAATGTTGTAATAATGCTACTCATACATACAGTGAGTGCTGTCTTAGCCAATACGTAGGAACCACCCCTGTGGATGTGTATTGAAGAATACCTGGAACCAACTGCTAAATCACTTCTCAGGCACCTCCCTGTCCCAGGCACATGGAAATGCATTTCAGCAAAGATCCCTCTGAGTGGATTTTTTGTTTAGTTGTTTTCTTCTAGAAAACTCCTGGCCCAAATACTTTATTTCTTCTTCTCTTCCTTTCTCCAAGCTGGAACCACGTGCTTTGGCCCTTGCTGCTAGACCAACATGGTCACAGTTCCATATAACTGGATCTATGTAGATCTAAGCTTCTTTTCTTTTCCCTTTTTCCTTTTGACTACTCCTTTCCCAGCTTGTAGCTATTCCTTTTACTATTTTCTCTCCACCATCATTTTTGCTTAATTGTGTCATTTTCATAAGAAACTATTATTTCCTTAGAAACTACTGCTTTTCCAAAGGAGCTGACTTGTGAACTTTGTAGTAACATATAAACCTTAGTGTGATCTGTGAATTAAAGTCTATGCCTTTCTTACCTCCCTGAACCAGAGACTTGGTGATTTTACTACCTCTAAAATTAACCACAGTTGCATCTTCCTATCCCAGTTTCTCCAGGAACATGTTTGGCATCCCTAGGTGGGCACAGCTGTCCCTCTCTCCAATTTCATTTTCTAGCTCTGGAATCCAACAATTCAAAAACTGCCTCTGGTGTTTGAGTGAATTTATCTCCCTTTCTCCACTCATCTCTCTCTAGCTTATAGTTTCTAACTCTCTACATGTCATTTTCCCTATATTGTTCCCAAAATAGAATAAATTCAACATATAATTTTTTAAAAGTTTTACAATTTTATAGTTTCTCTTTTTTATTTAAATAGGATATGAGAAGAGTTTTATATTTATCTAAAATTAGCCAAAATGTATACAAATGTATATGCCTTGATTAGGGAAAAAAAATAATGAAAACCAAATTTCCCCCTTCTGCTACCAGTTTAAAGGAAAGAAAGATTAATGAGCTGTATTCTGTTGCTTAGGTTGATGATTCCCTAAGATAACCAGTACATATTATAGGTACATTGTCTTTTGCTTCCATACCTTTGCCTATGCCTCTGTGTACCCCCTCTCCACCAACAAACTTCCAAAGACTAACGAACTGCCTCTCTAAGGAGAGAGTTACTGATTGTGCCTTCATGGGGTTTGGTGATAGGAAGAAATAAGATTCTATGGCTTAAGTCTGAAACTTCTCAGAGAAGAATAGAACTGAGGGAAAAAACCAGACAAGATGTTCACTGCAGACAGATGAAGCAGCAACCACCAGAGGACAGCATCTAGAGCAAAACGAGAGAGTATTAAGTAGTGGATTTCTTTCCCTTTGGCTTTACAGGCAAATAAATAGCTGGAGGCATCTTCTTTGTTCTAGTCATTCCCCTCTTTCTGCAGAGGAAGGTTTTGTTTTGTTTTGCTTTTGCTTTTTGTTTAACTGTTGTTCTTTTCCAGTGCTCTCTATCCCTGTTAAGTGGATCTTTCTTTGACTGTTCAATGGTGTTTTTTTGGTAAGCTTGATTCCTTTCAATTAAAAAAAAAGTGTGAGGTTTTTTTTAATTGTTCTACTGTGCTAAGGTTGTGCCAAGGATGGAGATAAGGGACAGGGGGAGCAACTCTAAGGAGATTTTTATGTTTGAGAGAATAGAGAACCTGAGACTTCACTCCTAGTCTGGTGATCAAGGAGACCATTGGAGGGCATATTTTATGAGCCATTCATTTTTTATGTTTCATAGTTAAAAATCCCAAGGGCATAATTCACCAGAACCTAGGACTTTCATTCTGTTTGTCCCTCAGACCACAAACCTCTTTCATTCCTATTGGCTGGAGCTGTGTGTGGCTCCCTGCCTGGCAGGATGTTATTGTTAGCCATAAGCCCTCACCCAGTGAAACTGGGACTGGGTAGGTAGGTGGGGGATCTGTGAGGTTCTGGTCTGAAGGAATAGATTACAGAGGAAACTGGCACTGACAAGCAGCAGCTATAGTAGCACCCAGGGACTACATCAGAAATGTCCTTCCTCATCTCTTTCTGCATCACTTAGCTGTGCTCAAGCTTCACCTCCTCCAAGAAGTCCTTCATGATTTCCTCAGGCATTAAAGCTTCTTCTCTATATGCACATATGTGGCTCTATATATACAATATACATATATATTAATATATTTATATCTGTATGCCTATGTGTACATGTGTCACCAGTGTATATATTTGTGAAGTCATTGTTTCTCTCAAGTAGAATGCAAACCCTTTGATGTAATGAATTATTTTCATTTTTATCTCCCTATTCCCAGTAGAGAATTACATATTGGACAGAGGATCAATTTTATAGCATGGAACATTTAGTTGCAAGTGTTGTCTCTGTCCATATTCTTTGTGTGATTAGAGTTCACGAATATGGAAGTGGAATAACTAGACAAGTTATTTAACCTTCCATTCTTTCAATGATTCTCTAAGTCCTTAAGTTGCCCAGAAGGAAAAAGGGAAGATTAATATTTATTGAGCACCCATTATGTGGCAATATACTAAATGTTTTACAAATATTATCTTATTTAGTCCTCATATGAACTCTGGGAAGTAGGTGCTATTACTATCTCCATTTTACAGTTGAGGAAACTGAGTAAGACAGCTGTTAAGTAACTTGCCCAAGATCACATGGCTAGGAAAAGTCTGATGCAGGATTTGAACTCTGGTTATCCCATCAGGTACAGAGCTCTATTTGCTACACCACTCCAGTTGCCTCGGAAGGTATATGTCTTAGATCAAACACTCTCAATGTGACTGATACTCTGCTAAGTACTAAAGATACAAAGAGAAACAAAGAAAAGCATACCCTACCATCATGGAGTTTCCACTCTGATGGATGAAGACAACACCCAAAAGGCAGTGGAAGAGGTGGAGCATGAAATAGGACTCGTCTGGAAATTCCCAAGAAAAACAAAGTAGAGGAAGGGGTGGAATGGGGAATAAATGACTTGGATCCCACAAATGGAGACCAGGAGGACATCGGCAGGAAAAGTAAGGCCCAAGAGAGTTTAGAAGAGAAAGAGACAAGGGGAAGTAGAAGTGTCAACTCTATAAAGCTTTCCCAAGAAATTTAGCCATGAAAAAGAGGAGACACATAGAACAATAACTAATAGGTCAGAATAGATTAGTTTTGGATTTTTCCAAGGCCAAGGAAGACACAAGCATGTGTGTAAACAGCAAAGAAACAACCAGTAAACAGGGAGAGGTTGAAGATTAGTGAGGGGGGCTCAGTTAATAGAAGGGAAATCTACAGGAGGACATGGTATGGCATGGGGTCACCTGTGTGCGGAAATCAGTTTGCCTTGGCAAGGAGAAGAGTTGCTTCTTCATATATTGCAAGGGGAAGGAGGAGATATTGGATGTTTCTGAATAAAATGAAGGGACTGGGAAAAGGAGTTCTCTCAGTGATTATGTTCAATTTTTTCATTGAAATAGGCAAGATTTTCTTCTTAGAGGGAGGAGGGAAACCATGGGAAGTTTGAGGAAGAATAAAAAGATTTGGAAAAACTGCACTGGTGAGAAGGATAGTGAATTGATTAGAGAGGAGTGAGAATAGTGCCTTGCAGTGAAGGCTCCACTGTCATTCTTTAGCATAACTTTATAGTGAACCCAGTCATAACAATATCTTGATTTTCTCCTGTTATATTCAGTTTCTGTTACTGAAAGCAAGGGAGTTGAGATGTACAACAGGATAAGAGAGAAGGGGGCTTGAATGTAGAGGACAAAGGAGGGTTTACTGGACTACCAAAGGCTCAAGTTAGAGAAGGAAAATGGGTAGAGTTAGAAAAGGAGGGATAGCTTCAGAA
The DNA here is from genome assembly GCF_037893015.1 of Macrotis lagotis. Taxonomy (NCBI): domain Eukaryota; kingdom Metazoa; phylum Chordata; class Mammalia; order Peramelemorphia; family Peramelidae; genus Macrotis; species Macrotis lagotis. The sequence continues at coordinate 170,650,651 of NC_133665.1, forward strand.
GGAAGAAGATCCTCAGAAGAATTGAGGGATTAGAGGTCAGGGTGAGGATGAAAGCACAGTATTAAGGGTGATAATACAGAGAAATTGTGGAAGGAAAGAAAAGACTATTCTGAGATAATAGAATTTTGGAGTTCATGAATATGGAAGTGGAATTCTTATGAGACAATGGCAAGTTTATAGATAAGACTATCTGTGTGTGTGATTCAAGTAGAGTGAGAAAGTAATTCATAGAAAATGAATAAATTGGGAAATTGAGAAGTAAGAACACTTAAAGGAATATCCATATGTATATTGGAGTCCTTTATCTTGTGATGTTCAAGGAGGACTAGTGCCTCTAGTATGAGGACTGCCAAGTCCCATCCACCTTTGGTGTCCACTTGTCACCCAACTTTTACCTGCGACTCTAGAAGCTGTAGCATGTGTAGCAGGTCCACCCTGGTAAACTGATCTTAGCAGATTGAGTAAATCAAGTCGAGCATAACCAACAGACTTTACACCCTTTGCTGAGCTAGCGGAATGCCTGTGCTAAGTATGGGAGGACTTCTGGCAGAATGAATGGATAAAATCATTTTGTTCCAATGGTCTTGAAGGCAGCAGAAGTATGTGCTGTAGAGCACTTAAGAATTTGGTCAAGACATTCAACATGCCATGCATTCTGGATCAACAGTTATCTTGTTCTGTCTTGCCACTGTATTTAAATGACTCTGGAAGAGAGAATAAGGTTGATGACCATACAACTTTGCATCATTTAAATACAATTTTCACACAGGTCAAGACATAACCTATATCCCAACCTAGTGATGTCATTGATCCTCTTTGAAAAATGAAGGATGAACAAGTATAACGGTAACAGTTGGGGAGGAGAAAAGATTGTGAGCCAGACACTGAATTCATTGATGAAGGAAGAAGGGTATCTTGGGAGTCAAGAGAATCTTTATAGGATAATAGATATAGACTGAGGCCAATGCATGGGGTTTTTTTTGTTGTTTATTTGTTTAACTGTATAAAATTTCCATAATTGTTCAGTTCTGCTGGAGGGTGAGGTGTGTATGGGTAAGGCAGTTGGATGATACAATACTAGAGGATGGGATCCACCATAAGAAAGAGCATTTTGAAGTTTGCAAAGCATTTTAGAGAGCTGGTTGAGCCTCCCAATAACCTCTGATATAGATGTTATTTTTTATTCTCATTTTACAGAAGCAAAAACTGAGACTCAGAGAATATGCTGATTTTTCCAGTATCACATAGCCCGAAAGTTTGTGTAACAGACTATGGCTGTTGGATTAATCCATTGGACTATTTGATCCAGCGACCTGCCCATCAAAAGCATTAAGGAATTCTATGTATGATTGGAATGTCAACTTCAATTATAGTTAAAATCAGCATTTATATAGTGTGCTTGTTGTAGTTTCGTTTTTCAGCTGTGTCTGACTCTTATTTGAGGTTTTCTCATCAAAGATGCTGGAGCAGTTGCCATTTCCTTCTCCAGTTCATTTTACAGATGAGAAAATTGATCTTAAGCGTGATTTGCTCACAGTCACATAGCTAGGAAGTGTCTGAGGCCCTATCTGAACTCATAAAGATGGGTCTTCCTGAATCTAGGCCCCAGGCCTCTATCCACTGTATTATTTAGTTGCCATTATAATAGTATATTAAGACTTAATAAATGCCTTATATATCTGAACTTAAAAATAACAGTACAAAAGTTTTTGTTTGGGGTTTTTTTAGGGTTTTTTTTTGCAAGGCAAATGGGGTTAAGTGGCTTGCCCAAGGCCACACAGCTAGGTCATTATTAAGTGTCTGAGACTGGATTTGAACCCAGGTACTCCTGACTCCAGGGCTGGTGCTTTATCCACTGCACCACCTAGCTGCCCCCAAAATAGTTTTTTTGGGAGGGTGGGGTTTTTTGTTTGTTTTTTGCAAGGCAAGGGATTGTGACTTGCCCAAGGTCACACAGCTAGGTAATTATTGAGTGCCTGAGGTCAGATTTGAACTCAGGTCCTCCTGATTTCAGGACCAATGCTCTATCCACTGTGACACTTAGCTGCCCCAAGAGTACAAAATAGTTGACAAAGCATTGAACTCAGAGTCATAACGATCTGGGTTCAAGTTCTCCCTTAGCATCCTTTGTGACCCTGGTCAAGTTACTTAATCTGCCTCAGTTTATGTATCTGTAAAATGCTTAATTAGTAGTCTAGTGAACTCTGTGAGACAAGTCCCATGAGGATGATTATTTTCCCCCTCAAAGATGAGGAAACTGAGGTTCAGAGAATGAAGTGCATGAAATTCCTGATTATCATAGGGGAATTTGTATCTAGATATTCCTGCCTTCCAGTTTATCCCTCTATGCACTTTATCAAAGGAGTCTCTCAGACATGAACTTTATGTTAGCCTCTCCTCATGAACTGTTCCTAAAGAGAACCATAATTTTCCCATTGGAGACACCTGCAGGGGTACTAATCTGTTGCTCTGTTAATTTAAGTCAAAGAAAAAAAATTAAAGACCTTGAAAAATATGTAATACAGTTCTGAAGTCTTGACAAGTCCTTCTCACAGTTGAAGCTATAAATATGTTCTTATTCATAATACCTTAGATTCCAGGAATACTGTACTGATCTCTTTAATTTACTTCAGTAGGGAGGCTAATGGCTTCTGAGGACACTCAATGATAAAATCATAGATTCTGCAGTCCAGGAGCCTCTAAAACAAATCTCCTTTGGAAGTAAGGTCCCTTGGTACACACTTGCCCTTCCTGCCCAATATAAACAAATAACAATAGTCTGACACTCCTGTCCAAGGACACAATAGTCAAGTTGAGGATCACTGGAGATTCAAAGAAGACTAAACAAATACCTGAGATTGTCTTCAAGTACTCAAAGGATGTTACAAGGAAGAAGAAGAAGAATTAGATTTGCTTTGTTTGACCAGAAAAATAGAACTGTGATGATATGCACATGAAACAGGGGAGAAATTTGGACTTGATATAAGAAAAGCCATCCTAATCATTGGGCTATCATAACATTGAATGGACTTCCTCCATTGAATGTTGTCCTTCTTTACCTCAAGTGAAAACAAGAAGACCACTTATCAAGAATTTTTTATGGGAGAGGATCATCAGGGGCAACTTTAAACTTTGAGAAAGATTGTGAGAGATCAAGAGACCATAGCATAGAAATATCCCTTGAAATACTGGTGTTGAACCATGGAAGATTTAGGCGTAAACATAATACCTAGCCACTTAGAGTATTTGAAAGGAAGTCCTACAAAAATGTGTTGAAATTTGTATGATTTAGGCTGGTGTGTTTGTCTTCCTGGTGGTCAAGCTATTATTGGATATGATCTAGGAGCAGTTCTTGGTCACGCTTGGTCAGACTTCATCAACTCTGACTCAACTCCAGAAACAATTAAAAGAACAAAAAAGAAAGTTGTGCCCTCAAGGAGTGTATTTTTAATAGGGGTTTCTTTCAACTCTGGGATTTTATGTTTTTTTCTGAAGAACTCTTTTTTAAAATTTATTTTTATTAAAGATATTATTTGAGTTTTACAATTCCCCCCCATCTTGCTTCCCTCCCCCCCACCCCACCCCCACAGAAAGCACTCTGTCAGTCTTTACTTTGTTTCCATGCTGTACCATGATCCAAATTGGGTGTGATGAGAGAGAAATCATATCGTTAAAGAAGAGAAGAGAAGTCTAAGAGGTAACAAGATCAGACAACAAGATATCTGCTTTTTCCTAAATTAAAGGGAATAGTCCTTGCACTTTGTTCAAGCTCCACAGCTCCTTATCTGGATACAGATGGCACTCTCCTTTGCAGACAGCCCAAAATTGTTCCCGATTGTTGCTCTGATGGAATGAGCAAGTCCTTCAAGGTTGAACATCACCCCCATGTTGCTGTTAGGGTGTACAGTGTTTTTCTGGTTCTGCTCATCTCACTCAGCATCAATTCATGCAAATCCCTCCAGGCTTCCCTGAAATCTCGTCCCTCCTGGTTTCTAACAGAACAATAGTATTCCATGACATACATATACCACAGTTTGCTAAGTCATTCCCCAGTTGAAGGACATTTACTTGATTTCCAATTCTTTGCCACCACAAACAAGGCTGCTATAAATATTTTTGTACAAGTAGTGTTTTTACCCTTTTTCATCATCTCTTCAGGGTATAGACCCAGTAGTGGTATTGCTGGGTCAAAGGGTATGCACATTTTTGTTGCCCTTTGGGCATAGTTCCAAATAGCTCTCCAGAGGGTTGGATGAGTTCACAGCTACACCAACAGTGTAATAGTGTCCCAGATTTCCCACATCCCTTCCAACAATGATCATTATCCTTCCTGGTCATATTGGCCAATCTGAGACGTGTGAGGTGGTAGCTCAGAGAAGCTTTAATTTGCATTTCTCTAATAATTAATGATTTAGAGCATTTTTTCATGGCTATGGATTGCTTTGATCTCCTCATCTGAAAATTGCCTTTGCATATCCTTTGACCATTTGTCAATTGGGGAATGGCTTTTTGTTTTAAAAAATATGACTCAGTTCTCTGTATATTTTTGAAATGAGTCCTTTGTCAGAATCATTAGTTGCAAAGATTGTTTCCCAATTTACTACATTTCTTTTGATCTTGGTTACATTGGTTTTATCTGTGCAAAAAGCTTTTCAATTTAATGGAATCTAAATCATCTAATTGGTTTTTGGTGATGTTCTCCAACTCTTCCTTAGTCATAAACTGCTCCCCTTTCCATAGATCTGACAGGTAGACTAGTCCTTGATCTTCTAACTTGCTTATAGTATTGTTTTTTATGTCTATGTCCTATAACCATTTGGATCTTATCTTGGTAAAGGGTGTGAGGTGTTGGTCTAATCTAAGTTTCTTCCATACTAACTTCAAATTATCCCAGCGATTTTTATCAAAGAGGGAGTTTTTATCCCAATGGCCAGACTCTTTGGGTTTATCAAACAGCAGATTACTATAATCATCTCCTGCTTTTACACCTAGTCTATTCCACTGGTCCACCACTCTATTTCTTAGCCAATACCAAACAGTTTTGATGACTGATGCTTTATAATTTTAGATCAGGTAGGGCTAAGCCACCTTCTTTTGCACTTTTTTTTTTCCATTAAGCTCCTGGCAATTCTTGACTTTTTATTTCTCCATATGAATTTACTTACACTTTTTTCTAACTTGTTAAAGTAATTTTTTGGAATCTGAAGAACTCTTGAAGGGGAAAAATAGTATTGGAATGGTTTCCTGCCCCAACTGATACTGTCTACAACCATAAAATAAATCCTAAAGTGACAGAACCCATAAAATGATGTGGTAAAAGAATTTTCCAGCCAAGGATAACTTAGAAGATTTTCAGGAATAGTCTGTCACACCTGGGTGAGAGTAGAGTACAGTCCAGTGCAAGCTGAGTCAGACCAGGCTCTAGCAAACCTAAAGAGCAGGCCTTGGGAGTCAATAGAAGCAGAAATTGCTTTTGGGGTTCTCAACCCATAGATGGTAAGGGGCTTGTACAACTGATCAGAAGGAGTTACAGGCATCTCTTTGTTGGCATTTCGGGAAGTACTTTGTTGCTTTGCTCATACTCAAAGTTTGCTGTACTAGGTGGCAGTTGTAGGGTAAGGATAAGTACTAGCATTTCAGAGTTTGCAGCTATAGTGGAGCAATGACCTTTGTTAAAATTTTAGGGTGGGAGAGCAAACTTGTGCTCATTCATAGGCCAGAGCAATGAGTGGGATAGTGGTGAATGCACCTCTTCTTAGAGCATACCACCTTGGAAGAACTGAAAACTTACGGTCCCTAGAAATATCTCTGAAAATAGTTATACAAATCCTCTGAAATGTGGGTCAGTGTGTCCTTCACCCTGGAGGCAGAACCTCACATTAACAAAGGATTAAAAGTCAAGAAATAGTTCAGAAAATGAGCAAGCATTAGAAAAATTATGTCTGCAGAAACCTACTATGATAACAAGGAATGTCAAAGCATATACTTAGAAGATAACAAAGACAATATCCAATATCCAAAATCCCCCCAAAAAGTATGAATTGGTTTCAGACCATGGAAGAACTAAAAAAGGATTTTGAAACTCAAGTAAGAGAAGTAGAAGAAAAATTGGGAAGAGAAACAAGAATGATGTAGGAAAATCATGAAAAAAGAATCAGCAACTTGGTAAATGAGACAAAAAAAAATACTAAAGGAAAAACCTTAAAAATTGAATGACTCAAATGGTAAAAAGAGATGCAAAAGGCCAATGAGGTGAAGAATGCAGAAGAAAGCAAAACTGGTCAAATGGGAAAAGAGGCACAAAAATTCACTGAAGGAAAAATTAGCTTTACAAAGAAGAATTTGCCATGTGGAAAAGGAGGTATAAAAGCTTATTAAAGAAAATTCCTTAAAAATTAAAATTGAGCAAATGGAAGATAATGACTTTATGAGAAATAAAGAAATAATAAAACAAAATGAAAAAATGTAAAAATTAAGACTATGAAATTTCTCCCTGGAAAAACAACTGACTTGGAAAATAGATCCAGGAGAGATAACTTTAAAAATTATTGGACCATCTGAAAGCCATGACCAAAAAAGATCCTAGACATCATATTTCAAGAAGTTATCAAGGAAAACTGCACTGATATTCTAGAACCAGAGGGTAAAATTGAAATAGAAAATCTACTGATTACCTCCTGAAAAAGATCACAGAAGGAGAACTATCCAAATTACTGAGAAATTCTGAGGTACTACCTCATACCTATTAGATTGGCTAATAGGACAAAAAAAAAGAAAATGACAAATGTTGGAGGGGATTTAGGAAAAAGAAGACATCAATGCATTATTGGTATAGTTGTGAACAGATTCAACCATTCTTTAGAGCATAGTATGACCACTACTAGATCTATATCCAAAAAGAGAGAAAAACAAAAGAGAAAAGGATCTATATGTACAAAAATAGTTGTAGCAACTCTTTTTTTTTTGTGGCAGGGAGTTGGAAATTGAGAGGATGCTAATCAATTGGGGAATGGTTGAACAAATTGTACCTTGCCATTGTACTAGAATTTTATTTTTCTATAAGAAATAGTGAGCAAAGTGTTCTCAAAACACATGGAAAGATTTACATGAGTTGATGCAAATTGGAATATTCTGTGTTCAAAATAACAGCAATATTGTAAGATGATCAGTTGTGAATGACTTAGTTATTCTCAGTAACATAATGATTCAAAACTACTCGGAATAGCATGATGAAAAATGTTATCCATTAGCAGACAATGGACTGCTGATGTCTGAATACAAACTGAATTATACTTTTTTACTTTATTTTTATTGAGGGTTTTTTTTTAGGTTTTTGCAAGGCAAATAGGGTTAAGTGGCTTGCCCAAGGCCACACAGCTAGGTAATTATTAAGTGTCTGAAACCAGATTTGAACCCAAGTACTCCTGACTCCAGGACAGGTGCTTTATCTACTGTGCCACCTGGCTGCCCCCTTATTGAGGGGTTTTTTTTGGTCTAAAGTTTCTTTCTCAACATGACTAATATGGAAATATTATAACCTATATCAAATTTGCCTTCTCAAAGAGAGAACTCATGAGGGAGGGAGGGAGAGAGTTTGGAACTAAAATATTTTAAAATGAATGTTAAAAGTGAATTTTACATGTAATTGGGAAAAATAAAATTGATTTTCCATTTCCTTCTCCAGTTCATTTTACAGATTTGGAAACTGAGGCAAAGTGAGATGTGCCCAGGGTTACACAGCTAATGAGGTCTGAGTCTGGATTTGAACTCAGAAAGATATTTTCCTGATCCCAAGTCAATGCTCTATCCACTATTCTACTTAGTTGTTCATCAATTTCTAGTGCCTGTCCCTAAAATTATTTTGTTTTCCTTTGTAAATATTTTGTCTTTTATAATCTTCAGGACCTCTGATAGAATGTGAGTTCCTTAAGGGCGGGGGGGGGGGAGGTAAGTTTGTATCCAGACACTGAGCACAGTTTCTAGCACCTAATAAATGCTTAATAGACATTTTTGAGTGCATTGACAGATGGATGGACAGCTCTTTTGTCTCTCCCTCATCCTAGCAGAGTCTGAATATTGATATTAGCAGAAAAACCCAATTCAAACATCATGCAGCTGACTTGACAGAAGCAGGGACTTTGACTTCCATAGAGACAACTCAGGGGTTGTGACATCTGGCAGATAGGCAGAGGATGTCACTGCCTGGCTAGAAGCAAGGGACAGGGGGCTGGGAGCTTATAGTTCTTTGCTCAGACTCCATAAAACTCCCATCCTCAGAGGCTGCCATCTGACAGGAGCTACAGAGTCAGCAAATCTAATTTCAGACTCCCTAGAAAATAAAAATAGGGCTCTGGAGTACAGCTAGAAGGAAGCTTTGGGGCTAATTCCAAAGACTTGGCAAGTGATGTTGTTTATTATGAACTGTGACTAGTCAGGCTTCTTGAACACAAATCAGTCCAGACCTTCCATAAGAGGAAAGTGTCACCCTTTATTCTGACCTTCTCCTTGCAATGTTGGGGTAAATGACTTCTCTTTTCTGATTTGAGAAAATGTCTCTGGACTGGGAGAAAAGAAAAGAAAAGAAACCCAGCCCCACCCCCTGCACCGATCTGCTGTGTGACCCTGGGCAGACCCAAGGACTTTCCTTCTCTGTGTCCTAATTTTCACATCTGCCAAATGGGTGCAAATAACACTTTAAGGGTAACACCGTCTTTTCCCACCAAATTCCCTCAAATTTCCTTCCTACAGTGTAGGAAGCATTGCTACCCATCTGACGGATGAGAAAACTGAGGAATATAAATTTGGGATGATCTAACCATTATCACATTGTATGTCAGTTATCAGAGCCTAGGTTCCAGTTTCATACTTTTATTAGCTATGAGACTCTAGTCAAGAAACTTAATCTCTCTTACTCAGCTTCCTTATTTGTAAAATGAGGCTAATAATAGAATCTACCTCTGGACTATTGTGAGGAACACATATTTGTAGAGCATTTAGGACAGTGACTTATATATAGATGTTCGTTCCATTCATCCAGTTCCAAGTTAGGGTGTAGTGTGAAGGTCCTCTGACTTCACTGTTCTGTTGTTTTGTGGGATTCGCAGAATCTAAAACTCATGAAATGCTGTGGATTTTTTTTTCATAATCAATTAATCAAGCCCTATTAAATGCTTATTTGCATGATCCTGTGCTTAAAACTGATACTCTAAATAGAAGTCACAAATAGTCCTTGTCTTCGTGGAACTTCCACTCTAAAGAGAGAAATAATATTTGCCAAAAGGGGTATGTACAAGATATTCACAGAGGTAACTTTTGAGGGACAGACACTAGCGATGGGGGTAGGGGGACTGGAGAGAGATCCTGCAGAAGATGCTGTCTAGGTTTGCTCTTGAAGGAAGTCAAGGATTCTAAGAAATAGAGGGGAGAAGGGAAAAACAGGGCATGTCTTTATAAGCAAGATTTGGTCTTATCAATCAGTCAACCATCATTTATTAGATTCTATGTCTCAAGCACAAAAAAGAGGAGCTAAATAGTCTTTGTCCCTAGATGGGAGGAGATGACTTTTAAAAAGAGAGAAAAAGGGCAACTGCTTTCTCCTGGATTTTCCATAATATTCACATCCTAGGTTGGTGTTATCCAAGACACATTGGAGACACTTAAGATCACAATTTTGGAACTGGAAGGGGCTTTAAAGGTCATTCACTCTTCTTGTTTTACAGATGAATAAACAGAATCTCTGAAGGTTAATTTTCTCAAGTTCATACAGACAGTATATATCAGAGTCAGAATAGGTCTTCTTTTGAATTCAAAAATCATGCAGACCCTCCCCCCACACCCCCCATTATGACCCCACAGTCATATAGTCATAGGGAGAGAATACTGAAGGTTAACAGCCTAAAGAAGAACAACACGAAGAAGATGATAGCTGTGGCCCAGGAAATATAATAGAAATCAGCCCTAAATGTTGAATATTTAATGAAATTTGAGAAAATATCTGTAGAAATAAGGCCAGTTAGAGAAGGACAATAAAAGTGAAGGCAAAGACAAAGGCAAACCCAGACTTTCTATCAAGTCAGGATTAGAACTCTCCATTATAATAAGAGGGAGACTTTGGGTGGACTTTATGGTTTGTGATTTTTTTTTTCTCATTTGATCCTCACTATAATTTTAGAAGAGCAGGTACTATCAGTTATAGGTGATGTTAGGGGGTGTAGTGGATGGAGTGCTAGACCTGGAGTCAGGAAGTTTCTTCTTGTGCCCTTTTTTTTGAATGAGGAAACAGAGGCTAAAAAAGGGCTTGTCTAAGGATGCACAGTAAATGCCAGAAGGGTTCAAATCCGGTTCTTTGTTACTCCAAACTCAGTCCTTTATCTGTTACTCCCCTCTAATTCCATAAATAAATATTCTTTTGTTTTGCTTTGTTTTGCAAGGCAATGGGATTAAGTGACTTGCCCAAGCCCACACAGCTAAGTAATTATTAAGTGTCTGAGATAAGATTTGAACTCAGGTCCTCCTGACTCCAGGACTGGTGGGTGCTCTATCCACTGAGCCACCTAGCTGCCCATAAATAAAAATTCTAAAAATTCTTTTCTTTAAGATCTATAATGAAAAGGCAACTAAAAATTTAAGTTTCCAGGCAACTCGTTGGAGTAGTTGCTTGAGTGCTCAGTCTGGAATCTAATCCAGTCTCAGAAATGAGGGAAATTATTTTTCTCTAATATTAACAATTATTAGAGTTAAGACTTTTTCTTTCTTTTTTAATTGATAATTTATTTTATTTTTCTAATTACATGCTATGGTAGTTTTTCTGTATTCATCTATTTGCAAATTTATAAATTTCACATTTTTTAATCACCTTCCTTTACCCTCCCTGTACATTTGTGTTTAGCATATTCATATATTAGTCATTTTGTGTAAGAGGAATTAGGACTAAAGGGAAAGAAAGAAAACCAGGATATAGGAGGGGAAAATACGAGAAGTTTTTAAGAGGTGAACATAATACACAATCAGATTTTGTGATGTTTTATTTTTTTCTCTGAATGTGAATGATATTGTCCATAACAGATTTCCCAGGGTTGCCCCAATCTATGAACTGTTAAGTGGAGCTGCAACCAATCATATCTGATCAAGTCACAATGTTATTGTTAATGTGTATAATGTTCTCTTGGTTCTGCTCCCTTCATTCAGCATCAGTTCCTGTAATTCTTTCCAAGCTTCTCTAAAGTCTGACCACTCATGTGTATAATGTTCTCTTGGTTCTGCTCCCTTCATTCAGCATCAGTTCCTGTAATTCTTTCCAAGCTTCTCTAAAGTCTGACCACTCATGGTTTCTTATAGAACAATAGGACTCCATAACATTCATGTACCACAATATGTTCAGCCATTCCCTAATTGATGAGCATCCCCTGAATTAAGGCTTTTTCTCTCTATTTCCTCATTCAGGGACCAGCCCCTGTAGGTCATTCAGCCCAGCTCTGAAGGACTTGACGGACAAATGAGATTGCCCTAATCCTCAGGAACAAGTTTTTCCAATCTAGGGCAGAAGCCCACCCAATTTGGAGACCTTACTCATGTTCAGAACGTAAATAGAATCTAATCTAGGTGAATTCCTGTCCCAAAGCAAGGATTCTAAATCCTTATAATACTCCATTAGAATTTAGGATGATTCAGCTCATGAAGGAGAAAACCAGTCAGAACAGTCTGGTTAGAGATGGGTTCTGTGTCCAGGAATCTGAATCTCAAACCAAATTCTCAGCGGGAGAAGCTGAAGGCCTTCAGTTCATTCCCTCATTAACTGTTCACCATCAGAATTGATTTTCACTTGTTAGGGTACCCTCTTTTCCAAAGCATTAAGGGTCTTCATAGTTTTGTCTTTGGTTATTGAGAGAAACCATCAGTTTATTGATTTTTAATTATCCAGAAACTGTCTTTTAGATTTTTCATTCATCACAGGCACAATTTGGGTGATCCTGGGCAAGAGTTTGCCTCAATTTTCTCACCTGAAAAATGATGATAATAAAAACACTTAACCTCCTAAATATCATTTTATCAAATAAGATAACAAATACAGAATGCTTAACCTAGAACCTTATAAAGAGTAAGTTCTAAATGCTTGTTAGTTATTGCTATTATTGTTATTATTATTATTATTATTATTAAGTCCTGGTGCTTGATTTCATGATAAAAGGGAAAAATAAGAGACCAGATCACCACATAGACATGAACCATACTTTTCTACCAACTAAAGACCATGGGTTTTAATTAAACTGTGAGCTCTCCATACTGGAACAAAACATCAATATTCTGTCTCAATTTCATAAATAGCCATTGAGAACTGGTGCCAGCCTCTCCTTTCCATGGCACTGATTATTCTGTGTCACATTGCTCCTTCCAAAACTGGCTGTTTTTGATCTGTGTTTCTCATATTCTTTTTCACTGCCACAGGCATATTCTAATTTTCAATCCACTGTCTCAGAGGGTATGTTCCTCCTATCTCAATTAAGGATGAATGAGGTTGTGATTGGCTTTCATGACTAATGGGCTTGCTCCTTTGGGTAAGTCTGTTTTGTTCACTTTTTTTTTCCTGGTGTCCCTAAAAGCACCTTTCTGGGTTGTGTCCATGTAAAATGTTAAGTTCCTTAAGGGTAGAAATTATCATCATCATCATCATCATCATCATTATTGTTGTATTATAATAATTACCATATCCAGTCCCTAACATAGTAACTAGCACCCAGAAGACTAACTATAGGCTTGCTTGCTTAACTGATTGCTAAGACGATGATGAGAGGCCATGTTGTATAATGGACAGAATAATGAGTTATTGACTTAAAGACCTGGATTCCAGTCCTACCTCAGACACTAAATGTATGATTTGGGGCATATCATTTAACATTCTTGAGGTTCAATGTCCTGATGGAATCCAGGGTTTCCATCCAGTTCTGCATCAAGGAGAGTTCACATTAATTTAATGCTTCAGGGTTGGTGACTATGTCATATAAAGAACTATGCAAGGAAGGTGATTTATTATCCTCATTTTATAGATGAAGAAATTGAGAAGTGAAGTAAGTTATCTGGTCACATAGATAAGCAAATGTCTGAAGTAGGATTTGAATTCAGACTGTTTCCTTTTAGTCCTCCATCTAGCTAACTTAAAAAAAAATCAGAGCCTTTAATCTAGGAAGAATATGGCACTAATCAGAACAATATCATTATTTTGAGCTTTGTACAGGTCACTTGACATTGTCCAGAGAAAACTGCTTTCCCACAGTTCCATACTACATCTCTAAAGCTTTTTTTAATCAGGTAATAGAGAAAAGTCATTTTAAAGTCTTCAGTCTAGACAGTCAAAGTCAGTCATCTATTCTACGTGAGGCTGAGAAGGAAAAGAGACAGTCTGTCCGGAACTGGATGTTTGTGACAAAGAAGACTGATTAAAAACTTTAATCTTTTTTTTAAGTCATTTCTAATGTAAAGATTTGTGATGTTTGGATATTAGTATAATATTATTATATTCATAACTTTGAAAAATGCTTTTGAAATGTTAACTCATTTGCTCCTCACAACAACTATGGGTGGTAGAGGCTATTATTATAACCATTCTACAGATGAGCAAACTGAGGCAGAAAGAGATTAGGTGATTTACCCAGGGTAACACAACTATGGAGTATCTGAGGCAGAAATCTAATTCAGATCTTTCTGACTTTCAGACTTTCTGATTTTCTGGGTTCTCTTGGTTCTCTTAGAGATACACATACCAACTACTTTCCTGCATCCCCAAGCACCCACTACCACTCTATTACTGTGAACATTCTTCAAAATTAGTATAATTGAAAAAAAAGTCTAATTGTCTCAGCTTCAGTAAAAAAGGGAAATTTTCTCTCTTTATCCCTAATAGATATCTCTATCATCTATGATGTCTATCCTTCACTGTCGAAGAGGCCAATGACCAGCACATGAATTGGATCTTAGTGGGGGAAAGGGGGAGCTATGCTATCACCACCAGCCTTGCTTTCTCCCCCAGAGTCATCTGTGTCCAATGACCAGATATGAATCAGGAAGACTAGAGATGACCCTGATAAAAGGAAATCAGGATTAAGGGACTTATCTAAGGTCACACAGCTAGCAACTGTCAATAATCTGCGTCTGGATTTGAATTCAGGTCCTCCTGACTCCAAGACCAGTGCTCTCTCCACTGCACCACCTAGCTGCCCACTCTATCACCTATATAGAAGACAGAATTCTCTTTCAGTTTCTCTTTCAACCTTGAACCACAAACTTATTGGTTTAGACAACAGACAGTTAATTTATCAGCAATATCGATGAGTAAGACAATGAGTTAGTAATAGAATGAGGGGTTAAGGGGAGGATTGATGTGTTTGTCCTTGAGAAGTATTGCTAGTCTCCTGCTCACATAATCATACCCACAGACATCTAGCTACAGAAGAACAAGCCTCCACCAGAATATTGGACCATTCCAAAAATTCCATTTTCTTGAATTTTTCTAAACCTTAAAAACTAGACTAAGTTACCTCCAAGGATTACTTTTAAGTTCCCTGTGAAAGATGCTGAGCCATTACTTCTGTTTAGCAGTAGGCTATAGCTTGCCCTAGAGGGTCTTAGAGCAACAAGATTTCCCTGCAGGCTATACCATATGGAAAGCAAGGTAGCAACCTCCAATTTTACAAAAGACTACTCAGAAAAATGACTCAGCACCCATTCACACCTACTTCAAAGAAAAGAAATGTGAGCATTCTCCCATTAGGAGAGACCCGGGAGGTCATCTAGTTCAACTTGGACTATTTGAGTAATCCCTAGGCACATTCTACTCCAATAAATGGCATTGCTTGCAAGAACTCAGTTGCCTCCAGGCCACAACATGGTATCAGAGCCAGACTTGAGACAGACCTGACTGGATATATCTTAATACTGTAATCATAAGTAGCCCTGACACTCTTATTTCTTGGCTCTTACTCATGCTCAGAAGGCTCTCCCTCTTCACTTCTGCCTAACTGGCTTCAGAGCGCCTATTGGTCTCATCAGTCACAGTCCGCCCCACTGTAATCTGTCTCAAACATAGTGATGCTATTCTGGTCTTTTTCGATAACAAAGGACAAGAACCAACTGGCTTCTCTGGCTTTCTTCAGTTGCTAGTTCCTTCCCATGGCTGATTACCTTCTATCTAATATACATGACCCTGGAATGTAAGCCCCTTGAGGGCAATAACTCTAACTCTCTGTGTCTGTCTGTGACTGTGTCTCTGTCTCTGTCTCTCTGTTTTTGTATTTACAAATTCACACACACAAATACACATACATCTCTCTATTTGTATATCCATACACACACACACACACACACACACACACACACACATATGTATTCATGTGCACTCAGATCACTATCTCTCTGCTTCCCTGTCTGTTTCTGTCTCTATCTCTCCTCTTTGTCTTTGTCTCTTTCTATCTCTCTCTCTCTCTTTCTCTTTCAGCACAGTGTCTGATCATAGTAAATACTTAGGAATGTTTGTTGAGTGACTAACTGATGCTTGTATCTTCAAGCTTCCTAGGTCTTGCTAAATTGGGTCTCAGAAGTGCTCTGAAGAATTTGATTTCATCAAAACAAAAACAAAAAAAGCCTTTCTAGGAGAATGATTGACTACTGCTGACATTGGAGCTCCTACCTATTATTCCAAGGACTGACATTCAATCAGTTCACTGAATTCCATTTTATCCTCAGCAAATTTCTCTTTGAAAATGAGAGATGGTAAACAAGGGGGGAGGACATGTGAATTCCTGGCAAGAATTTGGATCTAGGAGTTGGAAGGCCTAGGCTGTAGTTCTGGCCCTATTGCTAATTACTTGTATGATTAGTTGTCTAGAATCCAAGTTCTCATCCATGCAATGAGCAGAAATAGATGGAATGATAGCCTGCATTTCTTAAGCACCAACAATGTGCCAGTCACCTCTCAATTATGATCTCATTTGATTTTCACAACAACCCTGTAAAAGAGTATTTTTATTATCCAAATTTTAAGTTTAAGAAAACTAAGGCAGATAGAATTGAAGGGACTTGACCGAGGGTCACACAACAAGTATCTGAGGCTAGATTTGAACTCAGGTCTTACTAACTCCAGGCCAAGCACTCTTTCACTGTGCCATTTAGCTGCCTTGAGTGATACCTTTCTTAGCTCCTTCATTGGGAGATCCAAATGACAATGAGAATGAACATTCTTTGAAAATTGTAAAGAATCATAGAAGAAAAGAATCACTATAATAATGAGGCTTTTTTTTCTAGCTAACTTGAAGCATGTTCAACACTTTCTAACATGAAGCATGTCAATCTTAATGGGAGTATCTCTTCTTAGAACACTAAATTTCTTCTTAGTATACTAAATTTCATTCTGTAGAATGATAGGATCCTGGCTCTCTAGCTAAATGGAACTTCAAAGTGATCATCTCATCCCACAGATGAAGAAACTGAGGCACAGAGAAGCTAAATGATTTGCCCAAGGTCACCCAGGTAGTGAGTATTAAAAGCAGAAACTGAATCTAAGTCCCCTAAGCAGAACCATTGCTCCTTCTTCTAAACTACAATTTTTTTATAGTAGCATCCTAGAAAAAAATTAAAAAGGACATTTTTAAGAAGTAATTGAATCTTCAGTATAATGTACTGGCTACATTATCAGCTTAGTCCTCCAGAGTCAGGAAGCTCCATCTACTCTACAGAATTCTAGAGCTACCCCTGAGGGGTGAAGGTGTCTTCCTTCATGCCACTGACTTGAACCTCTTTTATAGTGATGGCTTCTATATTGTTTGCTCCAAGTGACTCAGGCTTCTCAGATAAAGTACAGAAATATCTTCCCAATGTGTTAAGGGATAGTTTCCCCTCCAGCATCTCAATCTTTGAGAAGAGGGTGATTAGCCTAGGTAAGGTTGGGCTTTGCTTAGCATTGGCCCCACCAATGTCCAAGACAGAATCATTTCTGCATGAGTCACCATCTCATCTCCACTCCAGATATTGCTTCTGTCTCCTTGGGACATTGGAGCTCCACTGGTTGCAAAATGTCTCATGAACTTGACTTCCAGCCTGCTCTTGGGCTGAATCTCCTGACCTTTTGAATCTCAATAGGTCCTAGTCTCCAGAAGTCTCTCTTTCTCTTAAAATAGAACAAATATTGAGTTTAGCAAAAGAATTTTTATAGTTACATATCAGCCTTAGAGGGAGAGGCCCCAAAGCTTTCCCCTCTAAAGCTTTGTCTTTTAATTTGGAAAAATTAAATAAGTGTAGTGAACTTACTGAGAGAGTGGGAGGCTAGGCAAACTAAAGTCTTTTGGAAGATTTCCTAGTTCATCTTTTCCAATGACAGTCAAAAAAGAAACTATTGTTTACCACATGCTTAGCAGATCAGAATCTGTTAAAAGAGGTGAATATAAGTCTCTACCTACTCCAAACTGGCTCAAAGGCATTCTCTTGTAAGCCATCACAAATCTCCCAGAAGCAGGTTCCCCAACCTTTTCTACCTACAAAGTAACATTCATGTGACATAGATGCCAATTCCCCACCACATTAATATTTTTTTATTTTTGCAAGTCAATGGGGTTAAGTGACTTGCCCAAGGTCACATAGCTAAGTAGGTAGTGTCTGAGGCCGGATTTGAACTCAGGTCCTCCTGACTCCAGGGCCAGTGCTCTATCTACTGTGCCACCTGTCTGTCCAATAATTTACTTATAATTACCTCTATAACCTTCCAGAGGACTTTCTGTCATGATGATTCTCTGCTATTGATTGTGCAAATATGTAGCCTCCTTCATTAGAAGGTCTTGGAACTCCTATCATCTCCATTGTTCAGTCACTAACATCAGGCCAACTGTGTTCCTGGGTCTTTGGGGATTAAAGAATCCCAATGTTTTGCTCTCATCTGAGCAAATACTATCTTCTCATGGCTGATATGCTTAGCCAGAAAGCCAGTGGAGATGTGTTTCTCTAGGGAAGTAAAGCTGGCAAATAAAAGCATCCTTAGTGCTTAGGCTAAAGCCCTGCCCAGACTTATTGCTCTGTAAATGGTTTTGGCTGCTTCTATCAACTCTTCTACAGGGAAAGAACAAATACTGAGAGGCCACTAAGAAGAATTCAGATCATTGTTGTAAAAAAGAAGGATCTGTGGTATAAGAAAAACAAAGTCAGCAATCACAACGGTAGCATTTTGGTAGTTTTATATATATGTATATATATATATATATATATATATATATATATATATATATATATTGATACTTAAGTGATACTTATCTCAATGACTCAGATATTTTATTGTGTTTTAGGGGCTGAGACAATCTCGATTATTTTAGATTTTAATATAAAGATATATATATATATATATATATATATATATATACGTGTGTGTGTGTGTGTGTGTGTGTGTGTGTGTGTGTGTGTGTAACCAGGAAAATAGCTATTTTTTAAGAATTGATGTAGGTTCATTTTGGATGGTGAAATCACCTCAGGATGATAAAAAATAGAATAGATTTTAATTCACAGATTTACTACAAAAAGTTCACAGGTTACTGTAAAAAAACTTCACACATTACAAAAAAAAATATTCCGGGGCAACTGGGTGGCTCAGTGAGTAGAGCCCCAGGCCTGGAGTCAGGGGGACCTGAGTTCAAATTTGGCCTCAGACTCTTAATAATTACCTAGCTGTGTAGCCTTGGGCAAGCCACTTAACCCCATTGCCTTGCAAAAACCAAACCAAAACAAAACAAAGCAAAACCCAAAACAGTTCATAGATTAAGCTTTTAGCAAGGTAGAGAAAGTGAGATTCAGTAGAAGTGGTGAAGTTAAACAAAGAAGAAACAGTCACAAGCTGGATTGATGAGAACAGAAAAAGACAGTTAATCAAGGGGGGAAAGGAAGGGGAAAGGAAACAGTCATGAGATTGTGCCTGGGTTTAGACCAATGTGGACCCAGAATGGAGAAGGCGGTGAGCCACACTTTTACAGAGAGCCCAGCCCCTCTTGTGCAGGAAGGAGTCAGGGGGAGGGGGAGTCAGGAATACATCTTAGAAACTAAGAGCCAGACAGGTGGAGGAGAGGTAGGGGGAAGGGGCTGAAGTTGTTTTCTAGGATCTTAGTGAATTTACTTTTGAGAAGAAAGTTAAACTGAACAATGGGGAGGGAGTCAGAGGCCCACAGAAAATGTCAGACAAATACCAATAATTATTCCTTAATATTACAGGAAAGGCTAGATAAATATTTCCCCAATATTTCTCCTTCAACAGTAGTGCCCTCAGCAATGATAGGGAAAGTTAGGAAGAGAGAATGGTTTTGCCGGAAGGTTAATTCAACCAGTTGGAGACATAATGAATTTTTATATGTCTATGGGTCACTTAGTTCCAGATGTACACTCACCAGTTGGAGATTTGAAACCTCCAAGGTCAAATGAGAGATTAGGGTTTAATAAATGAATCCACAAATCATTAGTGCAGAAAGAATAATTGAATGGAAGGGAGCTGATGAAATCCCTAAGCAAGCTAGTAAATGGAAGAGAAGAGGACCCAGTATAGAGACTTGCTGTAACCTGGTAATTAATAGGTGTGACCTGGTTGAGGATCTAGCAAAGGAGATTGAGTAAGAGTGGTCAAACTGTTAGAAGAAAATTGTACTGAGAGATAATAGTATCCAGAAAAAAACAGTCTTATTCAAGTAAGTACATGGCTCCAGGGGAGAAGGGAAACACATGGTTCAATGAAGGCTGAGGACAAAGGTAAAAATGGAGGATTAGCTCCTGGGGTCAAATTGATGCTGTAAAATCTCAGACTGAAAACAATGGAATGTTTAAAGAATTATTTGACCAATATCCAATCTTTGACCTGTCCCTGGGCCAAAGAGCAGGGAAGAAATGATATATTGGGATAAATGTGACCCTGGTCTTTCAGTGATATTATGAATTGTTTAGCTTCTGAACAAGGGAGTGGTTAAGGTGTCTCTTAGGACTAAGGAATTGATTGTGCAAGTTGGAGACCCTGGCACTGAGACTGCCCAGCAAGGCATGCCCTCCTTAAAGAAAGTACTCTGCTCTATGAGCAAAACAGAATTGAATGAGCTCAAAAGAAATGTGAGATACCCAAATTTAGAGAATTACCCCAAATGTTCATATGGGCTAGAGGTGCCAGGACCTGTGGTAGAACATTCTAAGCTCATATTGATCTGATCAGCCACAGTGGGACACACTGTAACTTGACTCTAACAATGATATCATTTTGGTCCTCTTCTAGAATGAAGTACAACCACCTGAATTTGGTGGTTTCTGAGTAAGAGGGCTGTACTTCAGGATGAGTATGTCTTTCCCCCTTTCCTAGATGGGAGAATTTTGTTGGTTTATTTCCTAGAAATTCTTCACTAACTCAGAGAAAAATCTCTCTAGGGAGAGAGACAGCGGTAGAAGGTAGGAACAATGGACCTCTCAAGCAAGGTAAGGCAGGGAAGACAGTCAGGGTCTTTGACTGTTCTGAAGGGTCATGTCTTCTGAAGAATTCTTTTATGGAGCTTTTCTTTCCTTGACAACTTTGTGTTATTAAGCTATAGGGAACAAAGATAAGGGGTGATTTTGGCAAGACCAAGAACAGTCTGGAGGATGGATAGCATACTTTCTGTCTTTGTTGAGTGATGAGGCCAGGGACTACTGCTCTGAAAGGACCAATTCTCCTCTGACCCAAGGTAACCTAAATGTCACTAACCTGATCAAAAGTCTACTGGGGAAGAAGTGAGGAGACCTAAGGTCTAGGTCCTGTTCTGCTACCAACTCTGTCTCAATTTCTTTTATTATTAAATGAGAGAATTGTGGTTCCTTCTAGTTTTATAAGTTGGTGAGATCTGGGCTCCATTTATTTGACTCTATTCAAGTCCAGCCTTATTAGTTAGAGTTGATTAAACTTAGTTCATCTCTTTGTGACTCAGTTCCCTCCTTAAAATGAGAGCGTTGGTCTAGATGACTCCTTAAGTTCTTTTTAACTTTAAAAATACTTTCTGGGGGATTCAAGTCCTCTTTCATTCTTCTCTTCTAAAGCACCTTCTCTTTGTTATAAGGATTGGCCATCATTTCCCTAACCCCCTCCTCAGTTGACATTCTTTTTAGATTTTATATGTGAAGAAACAATTCATGTTCACTTCTAGTTATCAAGAAAAATCAGTTAAAATAAGAAGCTATCAAAAGATCTGTAGTGAAAGGTCTAGAAAGGGGATGAGGTAGAGGAGGGTAGTATCAGCAGCAGAAGTCTCTTGATGGCTTGGGAACCCTACTTCTCCCCATTTACAGTGCTTCTCCTCAAATGAGTGTGCCCTTCCCACTGTGTCCCCTCCCCTTCTACCCCAAGTTTGGTGGGAGTTCTTGTCTCAGATGTAAACATTTCAGGTTAGGTCTCTGGTCTAGGTAGCTAAAGATACATGCTGCAACTTCAAATTTATCTCTAATTTCTAAGTTTTTAAGGAAAAATATAAGAAGAAGCCTCATTTTTACCTTTACTTTAATGAAAGGCAAGTGACTGCCAGATTCTGCCAATGAGCTACCTGGAGAGTTCAAAGACTAAAATTGGATGATAGTTGATAGGAGCATAGATTTAGAGGTATGAGGAATCATAGAGACCATTGAAGCAGGCTCCCTCATCTTACAGATGAGGAAATTGAGGCTAAGAAAAGTTAAGGGATTTGTCCAGTGTCATAGAGCTAGTAAATATCTGAACATGGGATTTGAACACAGGTTTTCCTGTCTCTGAACCATCTATCCACTATTTCACTTGATGACTTTAAATGTGAAACAGCATGATGAAATAGAAAAACAAAACAAAAATATACCTTTTGTTGTTGTTGTAAACAGATGACTTTGGTTTAAAGTCCCAATTCTGGCATTTACTAGTTGTGTCATCTTGGACAAGTCAGTTGTCATCAATGGGAAACATGAAGATATTGCCCTCAAGGATCTCTAAAGTGCCTTCTGCCTCAGTCTACAATCCTTTGAAATACCCAGGGTTAATCTATAATGTCAATCTAGAGCAGTAGTACTTTTCCTCTCCTAACCTTCACTTACCTTTTTCTAAATGTCTTTTTGTCATGATTCTTCCTCTCCTTTTGATATTGACTCTCTTGTTTCAACTTCTCTGTCCTGAGTTAGAAAAAATTTATTGGCTAAAGAATGAAAAGTGTACAAAGAGGATGCCATGGCAGACACCCCAAAAGTGTGAGGAAGCTGCCATCATTTTCTCCTTGAATTTATGGGCAATAAGCAAACAAGTTCAATTAAAGCCCTTCTCCTCCTACAGCTAGGGAGAAGCAAGCTGTCATTGGAGTTTCAGAATGAAAAACCCTTTCCAGGCTTAAGATGATTTATTATAAGCAAGGCATTACAACGGGTAATATAGTTGGCTACTTCAATGATGAAAGGTAATTAAAAAGCTGTGGGCACACTAGATTTTAATTAGTGTAATGGACATGTCTAAACTTTTAGAAGGATATCAACTCATTATTCTGTTAGAGATCTATATTTTCTACGATATCAGTGCATAACATTTGCTCCAGGAGAGAAATGTTCACAGATAATGATAATCCAATGTAGAAACTGGTTCAGTCCTTGTCAAGGAGCACAGTAAAAGTGGCTTCTGGGCTATTTTTTTCATAAGAAGATCTTTTTTTTTAAATGAATTCCTACATTGGTCATTAGCATTCTGAAAAGAGAATTTGTACCTTTCTAATTTTCAGTAAGAGACAAACACAACTACTCAAAGAAATTCAACTCAACTGACCTTTTAAAATATATTTTATTGCTATCTTTTTTTTTTGGTATCCCTTCATTTCCAAATATATCTTTCTCTTCTCTTTTCCTTTCCTCTCTTCTTCTTTACTCTCATGCCCTGTCCTTTCTTCTCTTCTCTTCACTTGTCCCATTCTGTCCTCTCCTCCTCTCCTCTCTTCTCCTTTCCTCAGGGAACCATTTCTTTTAACAAAAGACAAAAAAAAAGAAAGAAGCATTTTTTTTAATTTGAAAAATTAACCAATACATAATGTAGTCTGATGATCTATGTACTGTTGAACACTCATAGATGGCCATCTCTACAATGAATGGAGGGAGACCAATTTATTCAATTTTCTTTGACATCATAGGCAATCATATCTATATAGTATTTATTTTTTTAAAGTTTTTTTTGTTACACTTCAAGAAACATTTGTTAAACACCAACTGTTTTCCAGGACTGCTGCTAGGGACAGAAGATACAAAAATGAAAGAAAAGAATCTTAAGGAACATACATTTTATTAGGGAGATATAAAATGTGAATATATAAGCAACTATAAGATGGTTTGAGAAGGAAACTGAGAACTAATTAATGGATCTTACAGGAGATAATAAATCCACTGAGTCTCAGAAATGTGAAAAGTTTCTAAGAAGTGGAGTTAAGAAGCTAGCCCACTGTAGACACACAAGAGAGCCGGTGCAAAGCTAGCCCACTGATATGGGAGGTAGAGCTCCAAACTCAATGTGTAGTAGCTAAGTCAGTTTGCCTGAATTATATACTGTGAGTAAAACAATTGCAGAGAAGGAGGCTGGAGTCAAAGTGGCAAGGATCCTAGAAGTAAAAGCAATTCACTCACGACTCTTAAGTGGGAGAAGGATGTGATCAGAAATCACTTACATGTCAAATTTTAAAATTAATCTGTTTCAGCTAGGTTGCTTTGGTTTTTGTTATTTGTGTTGTTGTAGCTGTTTTTAGAGGAGGGGATTCTAGTCATATAAACATAACTAAGTAGAGAGCAGAAAATCATTCTGTAAAATTTGATTAGTGGAAACAACCCAAACATATTTCTGTCTAAGATATTCTTGCTTCAGCAGGATAGTATAATGGAAAGACTGAATCTAACATGAATTATCTATGGGAGAAAAACTAAATCTCAATAGCATTAGAGATAGACTGGAGATAATAATACCTGAGTTACCTATTTTCTGAGCTGTGTGAACCAAATGATTTAAAATGCTTTATAAATGGCATTTTTTTTTGGTTTTTGTTGATTTGTATATTGTAGAATCTAGAAAGTCTATGGAATCAAAACCAAATATGGAGATGACTATCACTGTTTTTAAAGACCAAAGATAGCCTTGAGTATTGGTATATAAAGATGTGAAGACACATATCAACTTTTGAACTGAACAACTACAAACCTTATCACAGGTACATATACTTCTATCGGTAGTAACTCTAGAGCAGATGTCCATCATGCAATCACAACCAATTATTACTATCTCATTAGCATCCTCATCTTGGTTATAATCAAAAGTTTGAAAAGAAGAACATTATGGGCAGGCAGTAAGTGGAAGAGTTACATTATCATCCATTCAAATAAAACTTTGACTTGTGTGCCTTTGGATAAAACTTGAATTCAAATCCTAACCCTGTTGATACTCACAACCCATAGTCTGACATTTCAATTTTTACATCCCTAAAATAAGGGCTGGATTGGACAACCCTTAATACGCTTTCAGAATCTCTAAGTCTATGACTTTGGGTCTCAGAGAAGAGTAATTTTTAAAATTTTTAAAAAGAAGACAGGTGTAGATAGGTCCCCAACATCTGATTCTGTGACAGTACTGCTTTTATATACTACTGTAGGGTCTTTGGAGTAGCTCCCAATGATGAACAATTTATTAGCTGTTGACAATGGCTAAGAGCAGCAGCTACATTATGGAGTATAATGGCCCTCCCATTATTGTTTTTGCTTTCCAATCAATCAACCAACCATTGAATTTGTTCCCAGTATTTTGCCACATACAATAATCAAAAGTCCTTCCTGTTATAAACACCAGGGGGGGCCCTGTCGTACAAATTAGCTGCTTCCCTATTAGACTATGAATTCTTTGAGATCCATTTTTGTTTGTTTGTTTGATTTCTTAGTTTGGTTTCTGCTTTTACTTTGTATCTCAAGACTCAGTATAATACTCTGCAAAGTATTAAAGGAAGTAATTTGATTGATTTTCTTGGAATTTTTCCCAAAATAGTTGTGCAGCAACAAAGTAACATCCTATGGAGAATCTTTCATACTTCGCTTATTTCATGATGTCCAATGTACGAAATGTATCATTTGTTCCATCTCTGCATTTTGGGGTTCTGGGTAGTCACACATATATTTGCCTGACCATATCCTTGGACAGCTATGAGGGTGATTAATTAGCTATCATACCTTTAGTAAACTGCAAATTACTCAGCAAGATATCAGTTTTCTTACTAGTGTTACTTTATTATCAAATTAATTATTAATTTTCTTTATGTTGGATGGTTAGCATTTTTAACAATAAAATATTTTTAATTAGTTTGCACATTTTAAAGACATTCTTTTTTATGACACAATGCAAAGCATTTATATACTTTATTATTACATAATTTTATAACTATATAAAATTATACTTCAATTTGTAATGAATTCATCAGTTCTATGAAGATAGACATCATTTTTCATTGAGTCCTTCAGAATTATCTTTGATCATTGTATTGATCAACAGAACTAAGTCTCTTACAGGTGATCATCATTATCCTATTGCTGTTAAATGAAAGACATCATTCTTATTTTTTTTATGTTTTTGCAAGGCAAACAGGGTTAAGTGGCTTGCCCAAGGTCACACAACTATATAATTATTAAGTGTCTGAGGCCGTATTTGAACTCAGGTAGTCCTGACTCCAGGGCTGGTGCTCTATCCACTGCCACCTAGATACCCCTGAAAGACATCATTCTTTTTTTGGGGGTTTTTTTTTTTTTGGTAAGGCAAATGGGGTTAAGTGGCTTGCCCAAGGCCACACAGCTAGGTAATTATTAAGTGTCTGAGACCGGATTTGAACCTAGGTACTCCTGACTCCAAGGCCGGTGCTTTATCCACTACGCTACCTAGCCGCCCCTAAGACATCATTCTTAAAAGACTACGATAACTTTTTCAGAGTCAGAACTGTTTACTTTGCTATTTTTTAATTCTGCAAAGTAGAAATTTTATTCTTATTATAGCTGGTGATCTAATAAATGTTGTAAGGCAATATTTTTTAAAATGTATTTATTTATAATTTTTTGCCCAGTTATATGTAAAAACAAGTATCAATATTTACTTCCAAAACCTTGAGTTCCAAATTCTCTCCTTTCCTCCAACCCTACTCTCCTTATTAAGAAAAGTAATTTACTTGGTTTGGGTCAAAAATGTATAGCTATGGGGGTGGGGTGGAACCAAGATGGTGGCAGGAGAAGAGCCTCTCCTAGGTGCTCTCTCCAAAATATTTCAAAAATCTTAAAATTATGACTCTAACTAAATTTTCTAGAGACAGAACCCACAGAAAAATCCAGTGAGTCAATTCTCCAGCCCAAGGTAACCTGAAAAATAATGGAAAAACTGTTCCATGAGGTTAGAGGGGCTGCCCTGTTAGAGTGAAGAAACTTCAGCCTCTGGGGAACAGCTCCAGGGGCCTGGGAGTCTTGGCTTTGGGCAGCAGAAGCAGTTTCCTAACCTGCACCCCAGGGAGAACCAAGCACAACTTGCAAGATCATCAGGGAGACCTCTGCCAGAATGAGCATGAAGCCCAGGCCCTGAGTGAGGTCGTGGCATTCAGTGTACTCAGTGCAGCCCTAGTGCAGCTGTCAGCCCAGATCCAGCACACAGGAAGCATGGAACAGCAAGCAGGAGCCTCCAGGCAGCTGTGCCCTGAGTACTCAGCCCATTGAAAGTAAGGGTGTGGAGGGAGACTTCCAAGGTTTGTCCTGTGTCCCTGGAAGAGGCCTCTGGGGCTCTAACCACATTCAGATCCTGATCGCGGTTGAGGCCTCCCATGAGCCCCATGGCAGAGGGGTGCACTTGTAGTCATTCACAGACCAGGAGAGCAGACAGAGCCCTACACACTGAGGTCCTTGTGGGGCTGTCCCAATAAAATTAAAAAGCTCATAAAGCACCCCAAAACCAGATACAGGCTAGGGAAATGAGTAAGCAGAAACAAAAGAACCTGATCATTGACAAATACTTTGTCTTTGATCCCAAGGAGGATCAAAATACTCAATCTGAAGATGCAGAAGTACAAAATTCTGCATCTAAAGACTCCAAGAAAAAATGGGATTTGGGCTTAGGCGATGACAGAGCTCAAAAAAAGATTCTGAAAATCAGGTAAGGGAGATAGAAGAAAAATTGGGAAAAGAAATGAGAGAGATGCAGGAAAGACATGAAAATGAAGTCAGCAGCTTAGTCAAGGAGATGCAAAAAATGCTGAAGAAAACAACATGTTAGGGGTGGCTGGGTGGCATAGTGGATAGAGCACCAGCTCTGGAGTCAGGAGTACCTGAGTTCAAATCTGGCCTCAGACATTTAATAATTACCTAGCTGTGTGGCCTCAGGCAAGCTACTTAACCCCATTTGCCTTGCAAAATCCTAAAAAAAAAATAACATGTTAAAAATCAGCTTAGGTCAAATGGATAAAATGGTTCAAAAAGTTACTGAAGAGAAGAATGCCTTAAAAAAGAATTGGCCAGATGGAAAAAGAGATAAGAAAGCCCTCTGAGGAAAACAAATCCTTCAGATATAGAATGGAGCTAAAGGAAGCTGCTGAATTTACAAGAAATCAAGACACAATATTTCATCACCAAAAGAATGAAAAATTAGAAGAAAATGTAAAACATTTCACTGAAAAAAACAACTGATCTAGAAAACAGATTCAGAAAAGATAATTTAAAATTATTGGGATACCTGAAAGTCATGATCAAGAAAAGAGCCTTGACCTCATTTTTAAAGAATTCCTATAGGAAAATTGCCCCTGATATCCTAGAAGCAGAGGGCAAAATAGAAATTGAAAGAATCTACCAATCTCCCCCAGAAAGAGACCCAAAACAGACACAACCCCCAGAAATATTATAGTCAAGTTCCAGAACTTCCAAGTCAAAGAAAAAATATTACAAGCAGCCAGAAGGAAGCAATTCAAATATCGTGGAGCTGTAGTCATTATCACACAGGACATAGCAGCAACTACATTAAGGGCTCATAAGGATTGGAATATAATATTCAGGAAGGCAAAAGAGCTTGGAATACAACCAAGAATCAACTACCCAGCAAAACTGAACCTCCTGTTCCAGGGGAAAAGATGGACTTTCAATGAAACAGGAATTTCAAATGTTCCTGTTGAGATGACCCATGAGGGAATTGATGATGAACTTCATGTATTCCTGCATAGAAAAATGATGCTGATAATGCTTATATTAACCTTCTCATTTAATAGAGCAGGTAGAAGGAACTTTTATAGATGAAGCACAGAAGAGAGCTGAATTTGAAGATATAATATATTGTAAAAATGGAGGCAATAGTAAAAAGGGAAATGTACTGGGAGTAAGAGAAAGGAGAGGAATAGGCTAAGATATTTCATATAAAAGATATTTTTTTTGCAATGAGCTTTTGCAATGATATGGAAGGAAGAAGAAGAGGGGGAATGAGGGACCCTTCACTCTTATCAGAAATGACTCAGAGAGGAAACAGTATACACACTCAATAGGGTATAGACATCTAGAGTAAAAAAGGAGAGAGGGGGGATAGGGGAAGGGGGGGATGTGGGTGATAGAGGAGAGGGTAGATTATAGGGGAGAATAGTCAGATATAACACATTGTCTTTTTTTATTTTTTGCAAGTTACTGGGATTGGGTGGCCTGTCCAGGACCACAGGGCAAGGTGGTTGCTGGGTCCCTGGGGTGGTATGTGGGCTTGGGGCCTCTTAACCCCAGGACCAGTGCTCTGTCTACTGAGCCACTCAGCTACCCTACAGCACATTTTATAAGAGGGACAGAGTGAAAGGAGAGAGAAAAAATAATAATATATGGTAGTGAAGAGGAATGGATGGAGGGGATTACAATCAGCAACAGCAACTGTGGAAAAATATGGAAGTAACTTCAGTGATGGACTTATGATAAAGAATGTGATCCACCTGAGACAGAGCTGATGGTATCAGAACACAGACTGAAATATATTTTTTTCTTTCTTTTACTTTATTTCTCATGAGGTTCTATATTTTTGTGGGGGAGGGGGTATTATGTTTATTCTTAAACAAGAATATTTTAGTAATGTGTAAATAAAGTCATATTAACCAAAAAAATGAAACAAGGAAGGATGGGAATTCAGGGAAGATGGAAAAATTTGCATGAACTGATGCTGAGCAAGATGAGAACCAGTAAAACATTGTATACCCTAACAGCAGCTGGGGGGTGATCATCATCCTTGATAGATTTTCTCATTCCATCACTGCAACAATCAGGGACAATTTTGGGCTATCTACAATGGAAATTACCATCTGTATCCAGAGAAAGAATTGTGGAGTTTGAACAAAGACCAGACTATTACCTTCAATTTAGGAAAACCCCATTATCTTATTGTGTAATTTTGCTATCTCTTATACTTTATTTTTCTTCCTTAAGGATATGATTTTTCTCTCAGCACATTCAACTTAAAAATCAATGCATACCATGGAAACAATGATGGGGGAAGGGAAGCAAGAATAGGAGTAAATTTGTAAAACTCAAAATGAATAAAATCATTCTTTAATAATAAAAAAAGTATAGCCATGAATAACATTATAACAATAGTCATGTTGGAAAAGTAAACATAATCCTTCCCCTTACAAAGAAAGAGAATCTCAAGAAAAATAAGAGGAAAAAAAGTATGCTTCAGTCTGTATTCAGACACCATCAGCTCTGTCTTTGGGATTGGATAGCATTCTTCATTTTAGCATTATTTATTTATAGAAATCACTTCAACATTTTTTTCTCCACAGTTGCTATTACTAGCTATATTTCCTTCAATCTTATTCCCCACCACCACCATTTATTCTATTCTCTCTCTTTCACTCTGTCCTTCCTCAAAAGTTCATTGTAGGGGGCAGCTAGGTGGCATAGTGGATAAAGCACTGGCCTTGGAGTCAGGAGTACCTGGGTTCAAATGCAATCTCAGACACTTAATAGTTACCTGGCTGTGTGGCCTTGGACAAGCCACTTTAACCCCATTTGTCCTGCAAAAAACCTTAAAAAAAAAGTTCATTGTATCTGGCTACCTTCTCCCAAAATTTTTCCTCTCTTCTATCATCTACACTCCTCTCCCCCCATCCTCTTTCTCCCATTCCTTTCATCTCCTATTTTCCTCTGGGGTAAGATAGATTTCCATACTCTATTGAGAGTATATGTTATGCCCTTTATGAGACACTTCTGATGAGAGTAAGGCTCATTCACTTCCCTTCCCCTTCTTTTATTCAACTGCGAAAGCTTTTTCTTGCCACTTTTATGTGATCTAATTTACCTCATTCTATCTCTCCAATCTTTTTCTCCCAATACATTCCTTTCTTCCCCATTAACTCCATCTCTTTAATATCTTATACCTTCATATTCAGTTCCTTTTTGTGCCTTGTCTAGAGATGCTCCTTCTAACTGTCCTAATAAATGAGAAGATTCATATGAGCTATTGTATCATCTTTGCATATAGGAATACATGCAGTTCAGTATCATTTATCCTTCCTGTCCACCTCTCTAGGCTTCATCAAGTCCTGTACTTGAAGATCAAATTTTCTGTTCAGCTCTGGTCACTTCAACAGGAAAGTATGACAGTCCCCTATTTCATTGAAAATCTATCTTTTCCCCTGAAAAAGGATATTCAGCTTTGCTGGGGATTGATTCTCAGTTGTAATCCCAACTCATTTGTCTTCTGGAATTTCACATTCCAAGTCCTATGAGCCCTTAATGTAGATGCTGCCAGATCCTGTGTAATCCTGACTGCAATGCCATGATATTTGAATTGGTTCTTTCTGGTTGCTTGTAGTATTTTCTCCTGGACTTGAGAGTTCTGGAATTGGGTTATAACTTCCTGGTAGTTTTCATTTTGGGATCTCTTTCAGGACAGGATTGGTAGATTCTTTCAATTACTATTTTACCTTCTGCTTTTAGGATATCGGGGCAGTTTTCCTGGAGAATTTCTTGAAAAATGAAGTTTAGGGTCTTTTTTTTTTGGTCATGATTTTCAGGTAGTCCAATAATCTCCTGGATCTGTTTTCCAGGTCAGTTGTTTTTCCAATGAGATGTTTCACATTTTCTTCTAGTTTCTCTTTCTTTTGATTTTGTTTTATTATTTCTTTATTTCTCATAAAGTCATCATCTTCCCTTAACTCCATTCTACATTCGAAGGAGTTATTTTCTTCAGAAAACTTTCTTATCTCCTTTTCCATTTGGCCAATTCTGCTTTTTAAGGTATTCTTCTCATTGGCCTTTTGGACTGTTTTTTCCATTTGACCTAAACTGGTTTTTAACATGTTGCTTTATTCAGGTTTTTTTGGTAATTCCTTCATCAAGCTGATGATTTAGTTTTCATGATTTCCCCTCATCGCTCTCATTTCTTTCCAATTTTTCCTCTACCTCCCTTACTTGATTTTTTTAGCTTTTGCAAGGCAATGGAGTTAATTGACTTTCCCAAGGTCACACAGGTAATTATTAAGTGTCTAGGCCAGATTTGAACTCAGATTCTCCTGACTCCAGGGTCAGTACTATATCTACTCAGGTCACCTAGCTTCCCCCTCTTACTTGATTTTCAAAATCTTCTTTTGAGTTTGTCTATAGCCTGAAACCAATTACTATTTTATTGGGAGGCTTTGGATACAGACATTTTGAGTTTATCATTTTCTGAGTGTGTGTTTTTATTCTCTGTGGGACCAAAGTAATTGTCCATGGTCTGATTTATTTTCTTCTATTCTTTGCTCATTTCTCCAGTTTATGACTTGATTTTCACACTTTGTTCTGGTGTGGATCTGCTTCTAGGGTGGAGGAGATATTGTCCCAAGATTCTGAGAGCTTTTGAAGTTGTTTTCAAGATATCCTCCAGGGACCTGCAAGTTCTCAATTTCTCCAAGTTCTTAGGAGTGGCTACAACTGATCTTCTGGTCTGTGCGCTGGTCTATGGATGACCATAAGCACTTCCCTCTGCCCTGGACCCATGAGGAGGAGCCCTGCTCCAATGCAGGCAGTAAGCTCCTTTTTTCTGAGGCTGGGGCCTGGACTGGGACCTGGACCTGTGTGAAGCAACAGAGTCCTGCTTCAAGGATAGCAAAGAGAGGTCTGTAATCTCCCTTGATCCCCTTGCTGTCCTTGGGCTGAACACTCTGGAAGCAGTTGTCTGGTGGCTTCACAGACCTGTTCCTGGTCCCTGGGGGCTGGGTCTACACTGAGGCCTGTGCTGGTCTGGGCTCTGCTCTCACTCTGATGTGGCAGTTTTCATGCTGACCTTCCCAATTGTCCTTGGAAATCCCTGGACTAGGACAGTTGGACTCAAGTGCTCCTTGGTCTGTATCTGGATGGCTGGATCTGGTTTGTTATGATATGACCTGTCCTGCACTGGGACCCTTTCTAATCCTGTTGCAACAGGCCTTTCCTTTGGATCTTTCAAGTTCTCTTGGACTAGAAAGTTTTTTCACTCAAATTTTCCGTAGATTCTATCACTCTAGAATTTAGTCAGAAACATTATTTAAAGCTATTTGGAGTGCATTGGGGAAGAGCTCTGGCAAGTCCCTACCTTTACTCTGCTATCTTGGTTCCTCAATCATAAATTTTGAAAAAATTTCTGGGCATAGATGATGAACTAAATTTTCTGCAATTGATAGAAATGTTTTATTACCTGTTACATTTATAGAAATATAAAAGAAACACATTTTTTAATACAGACAATAGCAACTTAGTTTTTGCTGTAAACCCTGATGTCAAAATTAACCATCTAAGTTATTTCTATTTAGGATTTATGATAACTCCTATTTATATATTGTTTGAGAGTTTGCAAAATCTTTTCCATATGTTATGTCATTTGATCCTCATAGTAGCCTTGTTGTGAAGTAGATGCCATGTTTATATCTGTTTTTATAAAGGAAGAAGTATAGCATGTAAAGGTAATTCTAGTTGTCTGTGTTCAAATAACATTAATTTAAAGAATTGGAGACTTTAAGATGTGGATATGATTACAGTAGCCACTTAGTCTAACCCACCTAAAAATCCACACTTTAACCTATGGAAAAAGCAGTTGTCCAACCTTTACTTGCTTGAAGTCCTTCAGTAAAGTCAGCCCACAATCTCATACAAAAACCATTCAGAGGCAATTAAGTGATGCAGTGGATAGAGCCCCAGCCCTGGAGTCAGGAGGACCTGAGTTCAAATTTGATCTCAGACACTTAATAATTACCTAGCATGTGACTTTGGGCAAGTCACCTAACCCCACTGCCTTGCAAAAATCCAAAAAGAAAAAGAAAACCCATCCATCTTTGGTTTGGGAAATATTGAAAGTATTTCCTGACCTCAAGCCTAAGTTAGTTCCAACATAGACCTTTACCATTCTGATTTCCTTCCTCTAGACATTCTCTGAATTTATGTCCTTCCTAAATTGTGATGTACAGAACTGAAAACAATTCTCTGGATATTGTCAGCCCAGGGAAGAGGATCTGAAGACTCATCATTTCTTTTTTCCTGATATTATGACTCATTTGATGAAGTCCAAAAATTACTTGAATTTTTCTAGCAATTCACATTTAGTTTGCTATTTACAAAACGCTCTCTGGTTGATTTTTTCCTCTTGACTGCTCTCCAGTCACGTATTCCTTCATCACTTTCCTGTAAAGTTGATTTTTCACCTAATTGTAAGACTTTACTTTTGACCTCCTTGAATTTTATTATCTTTTATTTTTGATATTTGAAAGCATTTACCATGCCACAGGTGTCTCCATGTCTAAGTAAACATTCACAGCAACAGATGAGAAAGCAAGCTAAGCATGAATTTTTGATGAGAAGTATGTTGAATCTTAGTTGGATGGGGCCTCGTCTCTAGTTCAGTCATTTTTCATTTGCCAAAAATAGTCTCTTTTATTTTTTAAAGATATCTCAGGCTTTACTGTGCACCAAAAATAATGTGGGAAAAGAATCAGGGAATATGAGTTCAATATTCAGTTAGACTACTTGTTCAGCTAGACTTACATGTTCAACTCACTTCTCTCTGGTCCTGTTTCCTTCATCTATAAAGTGAAAATGTTGAACTAGATGACCTTTAAAATTTCTTTCAGTTTTGGTTGCTACTTTTGAACAACATTAAATTTTCAGGAATCCCCTTCCCAATGTCAAAGTGAGAAATAAGTTTCTTTTCCCCTTTCACCCATTGCTTCTATTTCTGCTCTCTGGGGACAGAGGCAGTTGATGGAAGCAAACAGAATCCTGGCTCTGGAATAAAGAAGATAAAGAAATTCCTGGGTCAAATTTGTAAGAAAACAAGCCATTCCCCAATTGATAAATGATCAAAACATATGGAAAGACAATTCTTAAATAAAGAAATTAAAGTTATCTATAGACATAAGAAAAATTGTCACAAATCATTGATTAGGGAAATGCAAATTAAAACAGTCCTGAGGTACCAGACTGGCCAATGACTAAAAAGGAAAATGATCAATGTTAGAGAGATTGTGAGAAAACTGTGACACTAATGCATTGTTGGTGGAATTGAGAACTGATCCAGCAATTTGGAATTATGTCCAAAGGGCAATAAGATAGTACATACTGTTTGCTCCAACAATACACCAATAGATCTACATCCCAAAGATATCTTGCAAAAGGCTAAAAAACCCACATACACAAAAATATCCATAGCAGCTCTTTTTGTGTTATCAAAGAACTGGACATTGAGAGAATGCTAATTATTTGGGTAATGACTGAAGAAATTGTAATATATGAATGTGATTGAATACTATTGTTCTATAAGAAGCATGAGGAATGGGACTTCAAAAAGGCCTGAGAAGATTTGTATGAACTGATGGAAAGTGAAATGAGCAGAACCAGAAGAGCAACATGGGGTGATGATCAACTATGATGGACTTGTTCATTTCAGCACAGACATCAAGGACAATTTTAAAAGACTTGTGATAGAAAATGCCATCCATATCCTGAGCAGGAACCATGGATCTTCTTTGGTGCAGGCTAAAGCTTACTATTTTCAATTTTTAAAAGTTGCCTTATTGTATTTTGTCATATTTTCTCTCTAATTTTTTTCCATTTTAATTAGACTCTTCTTTCACAACATGCTTAATATGGATCTATGTTTAGCATAGTTGCACATACAGAGCCCATATTAGATTGCTTTTTGTAAAGGGAAGAGAAGAAAGGGAGAGAAGGAGGAAATTATAAAACTCAAAACCTTGCAAAAAATGATGGATGCTTATAGAAAAATATTCATAGCAGCCCTGTTTGTGGTGGCAAAAAAATTGGAAATCAAGTAAATGTCCTTCAATTGAGGAATGGCTTAGCAAACTGTGGTATAATGTATGTCATGGAACACTATTGTTCTATTAGAAACCAGGAGGGATGGGAATTCAGGGAAGCCTGGGGAGATTTGCATAAGCTGATGCTGAGTGAGATGAGCAGAACCAGAAAAGCACTGGATGCCCTAACAGCAACATGGGAGTGATGATCAACCTTGATGGACTTGCTCATTCCATCTGTGCAACAACCAGGGACAATTTGGGGTTGTCTGCCATGGAGAATGCCATCTGTATCCAGAGCAAGAACTGTGGAGTTTGAACAAAGACCAAGGACTATTCCCTCTAATTTAAAAAAAAAACCTGATATCTTATTGTCTGATCTTGCTATCGCTTATACTTTATGTTTCTTCTTTAGGGATATTATTTCTTTCTCATCACATTCAGTTTGGATCAACGTATACCGTGGAAACAATGTAAAGATTGGCAAACTGCCTTCTGTGTGTGGGGGGAAATGAGGGAAGTAAGATTAGGGGAAAAATTATAAAACTCAAAATAAATAAAATTTTTAAAAAGTGAATGATGAAAACTACCGTTGCATGGAAAAGCAAATAAAAATATTTAAATTGAAAAAAAAAGACACGAGTTCCAATCCAACCTCAGACATTTATTAGCTATATGAGCTTAGGCAAGTCACTTAACCTTTGAATGTTTGGTTTTCTCATTTGTAAAATGTCAATAATAGTAGCACCCACTATTTAAGGTTGTTGGTAGGATCAAATGAGATATTATTTATTTAAAGTTTCACAAACCTTAAAGTGCTCTATAAATTCTGCTTATTTATATTGATATCATCATCATCTTCGCTACCTTACGGAGTTGTTATAAGGAAATAAACAAAATAATGCATATACCAGTGCTTTGGAACCATCATTTCTCATATAAATGTAAGCTATTGTTTGTCTTCCTCCTAGGTAGTCATACTTTGAATCTTTGTCATGGCATGCAGGTAATCCTGGGTGGTGGAAATTTGTGGTAATTAGCTCAAGGAGGTCATAATTAGCTGTAAGAGATTCAAACAAGGTTCACACAACAGCTTGTCTGTCCATCCTCCAAGGACCTGAAGAAAGGTTTAATTCAAGATGCAAATCACCAAGAGATGGACATTTTGGACCATAGTCACACATGATGACTGATGTGGAAGGTTGGATTTTGTATTGGTAAATGGAATATACACATTGATTAAATAAAGACTTTTATAATATTGATAAAAAGAAACACAAAATATTAGGACATTTTAACAGAATTCATCCTTTTTCTCTTCTTTCTTTGTTATTTACCAGTTATTTTATAATTTCCAGATTCTAGCATTATAACCTCTAAGGAAAGTGATTGTCCATTTCCCTTAGTTGATTATATATTAAACCCGAGCTTTCACTGGAGTCATCTTTTTAAAAAAAATTATAATCCTCTTAAACGTATAAAAAGTGGCAAGGTTCAAGAAACTTCTTAATGGATTCCAGATATTGCTGAAAGTGATCTATTATATTTATTTGTTACTTGGCTCTTTATGTAACTTTTTTTGCTTCAATAAACATTTATTAAAAATCAACTATATGCAAATACTCCGCTAAGAATATAAAGATGCCAAGCAATCCAACCCTAACTTCAAGAAG
The DNA here is from genome assembly GCF_037893015.1 of Macrotis lagotis. Classification (NCBI taxonomy): domain Eukaryota; kingdom Metazoa; phylum Chordata; class Mammalia; order Peramelemorphia; family Peramelidae; genus Macrotis; species Macrotis lagotis. The sequence goes on from NC_133665.1 coordinate 170,687,621, forward strand.
CTTACAATCTGGGAGAATGGAGAGAAAGGAAGGAAGGGGTGAATGTGCATAAAAATGAAATATATTATTACTTTAGAGAAGCAATGGATACAATGTTGAATTTAGAGTCAGAAATTCCTTATCTCTCTTTTCTTCTTCCTGGGCAAGTCACTTAACTTCTCTGAAACTCAGTTTTCTTATCTGTAAAATGGTAATGATGATAACTGCATTTTTCTATATTGTATTTAATATGATTTGTAGGCTTTTAGGAGGTACACAAATATCAGCTATTATTAATATTGGATATGGACTGAATGCAATAATATACAGTGTTGCAAAAATTTTACTGTTATTTCAAAGTAATAAAATTCATAGATGTAAAAAGTGCTTATCTGGATTGGTACATAGATTTCCTTACATAATGCTCCTTTCTCTGGCAAAATCACAGGTCTGACCAAAACCAAATCTATATTGTAGGGAGCATCCCATTATTTTCATCCCATTTTACAAATGAAGAGGCTGAGGTATAGAAAAAAACTGTGGCTTGCCTATGGCATAATAGCAAAGAAGCACCAGAAAAAGTATTCAAAATCAAATCTATTCTGCCTCCAAAGTCATCTTTCTTTCCCTTACACCTCGTTGCCTCCCAAAGAACAAGCTTAGGTCAAAGATCCAAGATATGACTGTAATTCTTTATAAATATCCAGCATTTGTAGTCATTCTGTAATCTAATAGAAAAAAGTCCTAGATGTTCCTCAGTGTGAATAAACTCACTGTGAATAAACAACAGGTCATGTATTCTTTAAACTCATATTTGAATGGGATTGAATGGACCAGGACACTAAACAATCATTTCAGAAGGACTGAATCAGCTGGTCTCTGGGAACTGTGTCAACAGCTGAGTCAATATTTCCATTGTTATGCTCATTCCTTTCATTTTATCTCTTGACTCCAACATAATTTGTTTGCAATATTTCTTTGTGACCAGTCCCAACTCCCAGAATTCTTTCAGAACTGGGTTGCTTTTGTCCTTTTCTTCTCAATGTTATTTAGAAAGTGGATGAAATGGATAGTGAACATTCAGAGAAATGCAGGCTTTGTCATTACAGAGGACTGCTTCTTTAGAGTCATAGAGATTTCCCTTGGTGTGATTTCCCAGTTTGGTGTTGTAGTGATGACTAGCTCACATTTCTAGGGCAACTATAGCCCTAGCTATAGGCCAACTTCTAGCTATAAGGCCAACTGTACCAACTGGGCACCCCCAGAGAAAGTGGACTGGCTTTCTCCACTGCTCTCAATAAGATTTTCCCCTTTCAATTTGTTCCTCCTAATATTAGCTGTCAGTGATTGGTGCCCAAGTTCCATTTAACCAGTTTACATCAATTGGTATTTTATAGGATTATTTACAATGAAGATATAGTGAGAATAGAATCAAGAAATCTTTCCCTCCAACAACTGAGGACACACTCTTCTATACTATCTCTATATCCATTCCTGAGGAGAGTAAGGTCAGACAGTGCCATCTCTACATAGCATCCCTTCCTTTCTCTGCTACCTTTATTTCCAAAAAAGGCACAGCTGAAAGACAAGTCCACATTCCTTCTACTGCTGCTGGAATGGACTGGGCAAGTCACTTAGAGTTTCATAATTCATTGACTGACATCTAGCAAATCCTAGCTTGGATTGTAGCTTCCAGACTTTTAGTGGCTCCCTTTCCTGACCTTTAAAAACTCACAAGGTCTTAACTATATCCAATCTCTCTTATCTCAAAGCAGAAAACAAAAGAAACAACAGAGATGGAAGCAAGAGTAACCTTGGGGTCTCACTGGCTCCAGGTGATTCAAGGTCCCTTCCCTGCCACCCCCTCACCTCAAGAGAACCATAGCAGTTTCAACTCCTTCAATGTCAGACAGGTCAGAAAGAGCCATTTCCAACTGCAAGAACTGGGTGACTAATGCCAGTTTTTTTTTTAATGCACCCTTGTTTTGTCTTCCAAAACAACAGCTCATATGGAGCATACTTTTGACCTGAATACACAGATTCCTAATTGTAAGAACTTGTAGCAATTTTGTGCTGTGACTGTCTGTGTTTTATTAGGAAACAATAAGTTAAAATACTAAGTGTGAAAGAGTGAATGAGGAACCCACCCCAATATCCAGAAGACCTGAGTTTGAATAATACTCCTGACTCATATTGGCGATCCCAATCACTTCTCCAAACTCATTGTGGCCCAAGGAAACTCTCAAAGACTTCCATTGCCTGAGTAGGTAATGAATTGCATAAAGAAAAAGCATTTGTTTCCTGACTGAGAAATCCATTCCTCAATGGATTTCATCCATTCCTATGACGGGTTCAAAATATAACATATAAAACTTTAGAACATCCTATCTTTCCTCATTGTGGGATCATGAATCTGGCACCATAGGTTCAGAGGATCACATATTTAGAACTGAAAGTAGCTTAGGGATCATGTAACCCCACCTTCCCATTTTACAGATTATTCAACTGAGGCAGTGACTTGCCTTAAGTCATAGAGATCATAAGAGGCAGAGTTAAGATTTGAACCCATATTCAGACATTGTGACCTGGTGAAAAAAGAGTCCTTGATTTGAAATTAGAGGAGCACAGAATTAGAACTGGAAGGAACCTTAGAGGCAATTGAACGCCTCAGATTTCTCAGATAAGGAAAATATGAAGTCAGTTTGCCCAAAGACACCTAGATATTAAGTAGTAGAGTCATTAATTGAACCCAAGTCTGATTCCAAATCTATTTCAAATACTGATTCAAACTGCTGCTTATTATCCCTAAAACCTTGGGCAAGCCACTTAGACTTTTAGGACCTCAGGTTCCTCATCTGAGAATGGAGGGGCTGGGCAACATCAGAGGTATAAACTCATAGCCAGTGGACCAAACTACTGAATGTTGCCCAAACCAGATTAAAATGGAATTTGGAAATATCAAACAAAACAAATAAAAGAAATAAAATATAGTGTTAATATGTAGTTTTCTAAGTCAATGTGCATCCCAGAAGGACTCTTATATACAGTCTAGTAGCTCCTATTTCTGTTTGACTTTGACATCACTAGGTTAGATGATTTCCAATTTTCCTTGTAACTTTAAACCTCTGATTTTGTGAACTGTGATTTTATGAACCTAGATTATTCATCACAATTAATCTAAATCCTCTGACTCCAAAGTCTGATACATTTTATTCACTGAAACACCATGCTGCTGAAAGTCAAGCTATCTTCCCAAGCCACATAAAGGAAACAAGCTTTGTTTTCTCTATTCCTCCTTTGGTACTTCCATTCCTTCTTTTTTCTCTGAATTCATCTCACTTACAGACCTAATAGAAATTATTATGCTCTTCTGAGAACTAGTCATAAGAAGATAGAATTAAAAACAGCTCAGAATGCAGGAAAGATAAAAAAAAATCTCATGGATATGCCTCTCCAAAGAAAGGTTACCTGAGAGCTCTCAAGCCAGCTGCTCTGTCAGTGGAAAGAGGCCAGGGCTAGGGCAGAATCTGCTGATTAACTGAAGCCTGTCTGGCTGTGGTTGCCTAGTTTACAAGGAACAGATGCTCCCCGGATTTTACAGTTTTTCTCTTTTCAAACCAAGGCTCAGCCTTCTGTAACTCTCCTCCCAGATGGAAATCAACCTTCCTGAATGAAGCAAGGGGGACTTCTCATCTTCATGTTAAATATGACACAAGGTTCTGTCCTCTTTAGGAATATAGCAACCAGGTCAGCTTCCCCCTGCTCTCTACTAGCCAAGGACATATGTGTTTACTTTTGAGTCATCACCTGCCAAGACAAAACAGATCTCCCCTCCTCTAAGGGAAGCCCCTTCTAGCAAGTTACCTTGACATAACCATACATGATACACATACACACACACACACACACACACACACACACACACAATCTTTTTGTTATATCCCCCTTCTCTTAAAAAAGGCAAACATTTCATCTCTATTTCACTTGCCAAAGATATTGCTACTGGCATCACATCAGATTATGGAATTCTTTTAAGATCAGTGACCTAGTCCAATTCAAACCTCTCATTTTACAGATGAGGAAGCTGAGACCCAAAGGGGTTGCTTTGTCTAAGGTCACAGAAGAATGAAATATCAGAAGTGATATTTGAATGCAGGGCTTCTGAATATAAAATCAATGAATGCATGCATTCTTAAATATATTATATATATATATATTATATATATATATATATATATATATATATATATGTTTAAAGAATGAATGAAAAAAAAAACATTTACCAAGCTGTTACTATGTGCAAATCACTGTGGTCTGAGTTTTTACCTTTTTCTCCTGTATGGGTATTTGAAGTCCATCTCAACAAATTATAGGGTTAGAAAGGTACTACCAGGTTGGAAAGGCTTTGGTTATTGGCTCAGCAATTGATTGGATGTCTACTGTTAGACTGGCCAACAAGTAATAATTTTTTTCAACCACAATTACTCAAAAAAACCCAACCCATTTTCTCAAGTGTGATTTGCCTAGGAAAAAAGATTCACATTTATGAAATAAATTGTTGCTGTTGGTCCTATGTTTTTGAAAAGGACCAGTGATATCATGTGGGTGATGACATGGTTGTGAATTGGATTTAAGTGAGGCGGAATTGTGCAAAGTCATGAGCCTTGTCACTGAGATCTAATAACAAGACAGAAGTCAAGATGATTGGCAGTGGACTGGAATACAGTGGCATCTTTGATGTCTGACCAAGTTCTAAGTTCTAAGTGCTCCATAGAGCCTACCTCAGTCACCCCATGGCCATTGGAACAAATTGTTCTCATCTGCTATTCTTATTCTGCCAGAAAAAATCTTCACATCTTGTGGGGGGGGGGGTGACACTTTAACTCTCCAAACCTGGTTTAGTCCATCTGCCAAAGATAGTTTTACCAAGTAATGCTGATGTGCATGCAACAGATTTTGGGAGCAATAGGTTAGATTTGGGTGAAAGGTAAGCACCAAAGGTGAATGAACAGCAGGAAAAAGGACTCACAGCAGAGGTGCTATAACTTCTGAACATTCCATGCACTCCACTATGAAAATACTGAATGAATGAATGAATGAATGAAAAGCATTTATTAATAGTGTACACTTACCACATCATAAAAATAAGTGAGGAAACAGTCTCTGCTCTCAGTGAATTTGCAATCACACAGGAGAAGCACATATAGAGAAGTGGTAACCAAAGAGGGGGATTTTGGTCTGGAAATCACAGAGTCAGTAAATGGAAGCTCTTTCTAGAAGTAATGATAGTATGAACTTGATTGTTGTTCCCAGACCCGGAGATGGATGTGGGGAAAGAAGGAAAATACTGATATGCAAGGGAAGGAGAGGGAGGAAGAGGGGATGCCCATGGTAGTGGAATGGATGACATGATGATGGCTAGGGCTATAGGACTGGCTAGGATGTAATAGCATGGCTATTTATGGGGGGGGTAATATGAGGTTTTTTTCATTTATCAGGACAACTGCTGAGCTGAGCTGCCTTGGGTGAAAGATCCAAAGCTGAGTTGTAAGACAGATACTACCTTGAAGGACTTTCCAACTTTCAAAAAAGTTGTGTTTGATTAAGGAAGTTATATTTTTAGAATCTGAATGAATTTGGTTTATGACCCTATTTCTTTTTGTAAAATATTTTATCTATTTATTTTTCCAATTACATGAAACAGTAGTTTCCAACAATCATTTTCTTTAATTTATATTTTTTTACTGAACTTTACAATTTTTCCCCTAATCTCGCTTCCGTCCCCCCCACCCCCCACAGAAGGCAGTCTCATAGTCTTTATATTGTTTCCATGCTATGCATTTATCAAAACTGAATGTCAACAATCATTTTTACAGGGTTTTAAGTTTCACATTTTTCTCCCTCCCTCCCTTCCCTCCTCCTGCCAGAAAGCAATTTAACATAGGCTAGAGACAAGTATAACCATATTAATCCATAGATACATATTAATCATCTTGTGAAGGAAGAATCAAATCAAACTGGTGAAAAATTAGAGGGAAAAAAATAAAATACATAAGACAATTTAAAAAAATGATAGATAGTAAACCTTGATCTGTATTTAAACTCCATAGTCCCTTCTCTGGATATGGATATTTTTCCCCCCATCACAAGTATGACTCTATGTCAATTCAGTTCAAAAAACATTTAAGTTCCTACTGTGTCTGTCTTCACAATGCATTTTTGGGGATTGAAAGTCAAAAGTGAAAAAAGCCTTGACCTTAAGGAGTCAATCTTAAATTAATTTATTTTTGAATTTTACAATTTTTTCCTCTAATCTTGCTTCCCCCCCCCCCCCACAGAAGGCAGTCTATTAGTTTTTATATTGCTTCCATGCTATAAATTGATCTAAGTTGAATGTGTTGAGAGAGAAATCATATCTTTAAGGAAAAAAATATAAGGAATAGCAAAATAATAAGATAACTTTTAAAAGAAATTAAAGGTAATAGTCTTTGGTCTTTGTTCAAACTCTACAATTCTTTCTCTTGATACATACAGTGTTAGGAGTCATTTTTTTAATGGGAGGAAGGGCAGGATACATGTACTTTGATAAACACATATAAAGATGAATCTATGATATATTCATATATAAAAAATTGTGCATTTTTGTTCATGTTTTTGGTTCTGAGAACCAGATCAACAGTTTCTTTGCAATTTAACTTATAAATCTTTTATATATATATATATGGTTGCCAAGGACACTAAAGGGTTAATCAATTTCTCCAGAGTCGCAAGTCAAATATGTCAAAGATTGATCTTGAACCCTGATGTTTCTGATTCAAAGTCCAACTCTTTGGCTAGGATGCCATGTTGTCTCATTGAACAACGGCAATAAAAAGGTCTTGCCCAAAGGCAAGGTGATTCAATATATAGAGTTCTATATTGGGAAGGTATTTCAAGGGAGTCTTCTGACCAAGACCCTGCTTTCAATTGGGGTAGCTAGCTATCACAGTAGATAAAGTGCCAGGTCTGAAGTTAGGAAGACTCATCTTCTGAGTTCAAATGCAATCTCGGATTTTTATTAGCTATGTGAACCTGGACAAGTCACTTAATCCTGTTTGTCTCAGCTAATCATTTATAAAATGAGCTGGAGAAGGAAATGACAAATCACTCTAATTTTTCTGCCAAGAAAATTCCAAATGAATCAAAAAGAATCAGAAAAGACTAAAAACAAAATATAATAATATATGGATGAGGCAAATAAATCATAGAGGTAGTTCAGATAAATGAATTAACTTACTATATGTCACATAGATTCTAAAACATGGAAGGGGAATTAAGGCCCAGAGTTCCTACCATGATGCTTATCTATTATGACATGTTTTCTTTCTTCCTATTAAACTGAAGCCATGTTAAGAAGAAAGAGTTGAAGGAACTGTGATTAATCAGTGCCCAGAAAATACAAAAACAACCTGCCTAGAAGTGTTCTAGAACTGTAAGGAACTTCAGAGGTCTTCTATCTCAAACTCCTTATTTGATAAATGAGGAAACTGAGGACCAGAGAAATTATTAACTTCGTAATAATTCACATGGATGATGAGAAAAAGAGGAATGGTCACTCTGTAAAGTCAGAAGGAGAGAAGAGCTTGGAGCACTCTGAAAGCCATATAAGGAAAAATAAGATGGTTTTATCAAAAGCACCTTTGTCATTCTATGATCTTCAGTTCTGTTGCTTAATAACAAGATCATGTTTTGGGGCCCGGGTATTTGGACTGAACCTTAATGGATCATGTCCAGGAGCATTGTGTAGCCCAACAGCTTTGCTGGAATGGCTGAGATGAGAGCCAATGACTGAGAGCCTCTAGTAGATAAATGTTGTTTGTGCCAATAGGGCTCAGGGTGCCCTTATGGTTGTCACTATTAGCATAGAGTCCTTGTCTTGGTGCTAGCCAGGATAATAAAGAGTGGCACAGCTCCCTAGACCCCATCTGTATCACTTGGTTAGTATTCTATGTGTTTGTGTTAAATTGAAGAAGAAAAGACTTGGAGGTAGAAGGGAAAGAAGAGTGAGAGATGTTATCAAATATCTGAAGGGTTATTATAAACAGGTATATCAGAAAGGCATACCATGACTACAACAATGACAATGGGAAATCACAACAAATCTGAATTTGTGTAATTATAATTTCTTGGATCAGTATGGATAAATTCCAGAAGATAAATCTCCAGGGTTATCACTCCCTGCCCAGATCATCATTCATATCAGTTGTTCCTCCCACTGATAGCTTGCAAGGTTGTATCTGATGGATTCTAATCCATGTATATAGTCTCACACCTTGGGAATGGCATAGAAATGAAAGGAAATGGGCTATTCATTCAGGTATGAAAAAAAATAATCTTTACAATTGATAGGCCATCTAACCCCCCCCCCATTTTACAGATGGAGAAACTGAGATTTAAAGAAGCTTAGGCTTAGGGACTTGTCCATGGTCCTACAGAAGTAAGTAAACGGTAGGGACAGAATTTAGATCCAAGTATTCTGGATTCCAAGGCTGGTTTTCCATTTTTTTTATCACCCTTATAATCAGAGGGACTGAGTGATTTCTCTGTGGTCATCCAGTTACTAAAATTAATAATTAGGATTCCCATTACTAGCTAACATGGATACCACAGGAAATAAACCCTTTCAAGGAGAGGGAATCTGTGCCTACAGGGTCCAAGGATTATGCTTGTTCTCTCTAGGGGCATAAGTGAGAATGAAAGGCCTACACTTTCATTATTTATACCATCTTTGCAAATAAGATACTTACCAGCCAGCATGCTCTAGGGGCAACCATGAGAAGCCTTTGAAAAGGAAACTATAGGAAGACTACATGCCATGGATATCATCTCATGATTACAAAAAACATATTGCTTGTGATTTTACATTATGAAGAATGGGCCCAATGGTCTGGTGTCTGGAGAAAACAACTGAGGGTCTGAAGGAAGGGGTCCAAAGGACTGCGTGGAGAGCAAAGGACACTGGTAAGGTAGAAAGAAGCCAAGAAGGGAAAGTCTTTAAAATGCCCTTTTGTATATTTTATAATTGATTCTGAAGGTAGAAGGAAACCTTAGTCTCCTTCTAATTCCTACAAATTCAAAACTACAAAGTTTATATTTAAAATTCCAGGTCGCCCCCATGCCTGCCGGTAATATTCTCTTCCTCCTCTGGCTCATAATAATGCTGATTATAATAAAATAATATTAAGAATAGCAAACATTTAAAGAGTACTTTAAAATTGGCAAGAAATTTATAAAAATTTTCATTTTATTCTAATAATTCTGAGAGATAAGTATTTTTTTGCTCCCATTTTGCAATTGAGGAAGTTGAGGTTCACAAAGTTTAAATTATTTTTTCTATTCTAGCACAGTTATTAAGTATCTGAAATTGGATTCAAACTTAAAAACCTTATTTACTCCAAGCCTGCCCTTTATCTATTATGTAGCCTACCTATCTCTTAGAACCTCTCTGTTCCACTGGGAAATAGCTTGGGCAGCATCCCCTAAAGGGGGCCTTTCTTGATTTCCCAATTACTTCTTCCACTACAATTAATTATCTATTAACTGTCTATTTGTTTATTTATTTATTTATCTATCCATCTATCAGTTTCTATCCACCCACCCAACCATTCATTCATTCACCCATTATCCATCCATCTAATTATATTTATCTATCATCTATCTAATGATCTGTAGATCACATATATATGTATATATTTATTTTATTTGTATATTTACACTTACACAGGGCAGCTAGGTGGCACAGTAGATACAGCACTGGTCTTGGAGTGAAAAAGGATGGGAGTTTGAATTTAGTCTCAGATACTTGAAATTTACTAGCTGTTGTGACCTTGGCCAAGTCACTTAACCCTGATTACCTCACATCCAGGACTATCTCCAATCACCCTGATTTCTATCTGTCCCCTGGACCCAGATGATTCTGGAGGAGAAAATGAGGCTAGTGACTTAGCACAGTCCCCCCTCCCCCCACTCAAATCCAATTCTTGTGCTTGTTATGCTATCACCTCCCTTGATATCATGGTCATCTTTGAGAATGAAGGACAAGAATCATTGTCATCATCCTCATATACTTCCATATATATTTATACATATAGAGAAAGAAAGATATAGATGTCTATAATAGTATAGAGATCTATGTCTATGGAACCAATATCTATATTGATGCCCTACGATTCTATATTTCTTTTATAAACTGGATAGTATATAAATGCAGAAGGTTCCTTTTTGCCTTTGTACTCCTCCAATGTGCATCCAAGTGAATAGCATGTAACACATGCCTACTATTTTTGTTGAATTGAAAATAAGTGCAGATTTTTAAAATGAATTGTTTTAGAGACATTTGACAAAATCATTATTAATGTGTGATATTCACCCAGTTGTATTAGTAAAGTCACCCTCAAATTGGAACCACCCAGGAAATGAAACAGGATAAAAATTCTAACAGTTGCATTATTTTTAAAACTTCCAGGTGGATTAAAGTCTAAGAGTATCCTGAAGTATGAAATGCTTGCATGTCACTTCCATATAGTACTGGCCCAAAGTTAGACTGGTTAGTACTCTCAAGCAGGGCTATGGACAGCCCATCACAACCTGTGTATAGCCACCTAGAAACATGTACATGTTACATAGGTCAAGACATGAACTTCTAGGCTCACTTCCATTTTAAATGGAGAAAATCTACTTTAAGCTGTATCCAGTCAGCTCTAATCATGACTTCCTACTAGTAGTCATCAAGGACATTTCTAATATCCTATCCACTCCTCTAATTCATCCTTCAAACAGCTGTCAAAACTGCTCACTTACCCTATCTCAAAAGCTTTATTGGTTTCCCACTGACTGTAGGATGAAATAGAAAGCTCACAAATTGATATTAAAATATCTTTCTAATCTTATTCCTGACTGTTTCCAGGTTTAGTCCTTCCATTTGGACATTCCACAGAAAATGACCCTAAATTTAGCCTTCTGTTCCTATCCCCACACCTTTGTTGAGGTCAGCCCTCATACCTGAAATGCTTGTTTTCCTTGCTTCTCCTTATTAGTGTCTGTTAAAGCTCAACTCTTGGGCCATCTCCTACCTTTTTTGATCTCTGACTGACTGTGGAATCCATAGACATGCATATATGATGGAATAAAAGTAGAACTAAGGATGTACATTGTATTTTCCATACTGATGCAGGCACAGAAATGGATTACTCTACTATTTTTTGAAATTGGCCATGAGATTTACTTGTTACCCACTTGCTGTGAGATTCTTTCTCCATCATAAAAAAATGCTATCAACAGAAATAGAAGTTTAGAGAAAGGGTGGAGTTAGAGAAGGACCTCTTAAACTATTTGTGTTTGTGTGTGTGTGTGTGTGTGTGTGTGTGTGTGTGTGTGTGTGTGTGTGAGAGAGAGAGAGAGAGAGAGAGAGAGAGAGAGAGAGAGATACCTTTGACATTCTAGATCTTTTCTCAAAATGATATTTTTAAATGACAAATAAGATGCATATGATTAAGGGAACCAAACATATAGAAAATCAATTATTAAAATACATTTTTTAAAAATCCCTCAGATCCAAGTTAAGAAAATTCTGAGGAAAATTATGGGGCTTGTTTGGATACTGGAGGTCACTGGTATCTACTTTTTGAGGCATAAAACAATACTCTCACTAAGCTGTTGATATTTAATAGTTGCCTCATAGAAGATACAGAGAAATTGGTGTCTGCCCTCCAGAGCTTACCATCTAAATGAAGTTAAAAAAACAAATGACAGAAAGTTGCAAGCATTCTTCATTCAGTTTTTCTTTAGCATGTGTTCAACCAGGATCATGATTTCAGCAAGAACAATATAAGGTAACAATGATAATATGGGGTATTTCTTTTATCATTCATACATTTCAAAATATTTTCCTTCCTGTGCTCCTGGGGCATCTCTCCATCTCTCTCTCTCTCTCTCTCTCTCTCTCTCTCTCTCTCACAAGAGCTCCCTCATTCCCAGATTTCCTTCAGTTTCAGTATACTCTGTGAACTCATGCTCACTCAAAATCATTGTTCAGGAGTCTAGAACAATGTGTTGAATTTCCTCTAGTCAGAAAGAGTACACAACTAGAAAGAAGAAGGTCCAAATGGATAAAAATGTCAAGGAGACAAATACAAGCCTGAATATCCAAATAGAGTTAACAAATGATGGGATGCTTTGCTTGAGATGTTAAGAGCTTCCCTATTCCTGGAAGTCTTAAAGCAAAAGACTCCATGACCATTTCTAAATGATGTTATATAGGAGACTATGGCTCAGCTAGATGACCCTTTAGTTCTTTCCAATTCTGAAATTGTCAGTTGGTAACCCCTACCTTTTGAAAATATGGCACATCTAGAGGCTTTGGTCCTTTGTCTATTCTTCACTGTGAGAGTGTGAGATCTTCCCTCCCATCCCCAGTCTCTTGAATTGCTTGTGCCTTTACCTCATCACTTACTTTAAACCAGGATCTAGTCTATAAATGACCTCTTGGCAACAAATGACTTCCAGGGATGAGGAAAATAATTTTCTTTTAGGATAAAATGTTGCTGTAATGTGAATATTTTGAAGAAGTACTTGGAGAAATCTAAATCAGTAATTATAAAAATAAACATTTGGTAAACTTCTTGTGCCCAATATATTTAGGTATGGGAAACTGAAAATAGAAGAAAACAATTAAGTAACAATTATTCTGTAGGACAAATGAGAGCTGAGGAAAAATCACAACATGCTCCCTTCTTATTATACTCCTCTACTGAATGCTGAAGGTGCCACAAAATATCTAGAAATAATACTGAGGCCTTTGCTGTTATTTGTTAATCATAGATCTAGAATTGGAAGGGGAATAAGAGGTATTCTAGTCCAAATCCCTCATTTCTCATATGATAAAACTCAGACTCCTAGAGTTAACTAATTTGCCCAAGGTCATTCAAATAGTAAGCAACAAAAATGAGATTAGAACCTCAGTACTCTGACCCCAGAGTCAGGGCTCTTCCCACAAACAAGTTTACATTTCTTCCTTTGGATGGCACTGATGGTTAATTGATGAAGCTATTTTCTGAGATTCCATTCCCTTCTGAGCAAATCACCTTACAAACTATATTCTTACTTACTAGTGGTCATTTTTCTCAACAATGTCTTTAATCAAAAGCAGAACATCTTCCTCTATGCTGGTCAACATGTCTCCCCCCCCCCCCCCCCCGCAAAAGAAATACGTGAAAGGAACAAATAGACAAACATTGGTTGTTGTCCTTTATTTTCAAATAGGGAACCAACATGTCATAACTATTCTGGGGTAAAGGAACAATGTGTTCAACTGGCCAATCAGACCAATATGAGCTTGGAAGTCTCTGACATAGGTTGATCACAAATAATTCATATAAACACTTGGATTGGAGATAGCATAAACATTAGTGAACAGAAGAGTACAAAAGGAATATCCCCATCAGTCCTCTAAGCAGAATGAATGAAAACTACCTAAGAGATATGACTACTTTCACCTCAAAGCATTCTTAACCGAAATTGGTCAGCCTTCCTTCCATAACCCATTCCAATGATAAATTACTCAGGACCTTTGGGAAATGAATTATTTATATGACACTACTCTCTACATCTTCTAGCCATTTCCAAATTGAAAAGAAAGAGTAAAAAAGATCAGGATGAATTTTAGGCAACTAGGAATGACTTTCAACAAATTCTATGTTGTTTTCTGGCACAAATATATACTATATATATGCATATATACATATATGCATATAATATATATTCATATCACTTTATGGCTATGAATTATGGAGGATCAAAAGCCCTAGAATATTTGGATACCTATGGACAATGGAAAGCAGTCCAATGGGGATATGTAGACTGTACAGTATTACTATTGCTTACTGATGCATAAAAAGGGGTGTTAAAGATATGATTAAAGCAATATGCACTTAACAATTATGTGCATACAAATGGATGAAGGGTTATGTCTCAATGGGAGTAACAAATGGACATCCTGAGGGTCATACTGGTGTCTAGAGTGTTAAAAGACCTAAAGGGAGACTACTGATACATTGAGTAGACCTATGGAGGGTTTATGAACAGATGTGGACAAGAATCACACAGAATGGGAAGGGGTGATTAAATTACTCTACCACTAGATATTCACATTAAATTTACCTTCCATAAGCCCAAGTTAGTGAAATGCGATTACCTGATTTTTCTCCTTCAAATAGCAACATATTTCTCCTTTTTCACACTTTTTTAAAGGAAGGAGAGAATTCAAATTTCTTTAGAGCACAAGTGCTATTTCTACTTATTTTTTCTACTTATATCATTTCAATGCTGCAATAAATATAGAAGATCATCAACCTTGCCTCAAATCTACTTACTGCTATAAACAAACAAAGGAACAAACAACTGCGTGACAGGATGAATGATTTTGTAGCATATCATTGTTCTCTACCTATATAAATCACCTAAAATACTGAATGCTTTTTAATTAGTAGCTTAAATGATATATTAATATATCTTAGAAATAAAAGATGAGATCAGTGACTTTCATGTCATAAACATGATTACTAACATATTCTCATAGTCTCATCAGAAGAGTCTGACAAGACCTGCAGAATTATAGAGATAGAAAGAAACTGTGAACTTATCCAGTCTAATTTGGGCATAAACATGTATGTCTTCTACAACATGCAGCAAGTTGTCATTCAGTTTTGGCATTAAAGAATTCTAAGGAAAGAGAGCTCATTACTTTCCACCCAAGGCAGATCATTATACCAATGATCAACTCTCATTGTTTTATAGTAAAAGAAGTTATATTTCTTCTGAGTATCTCCTTGTTAACCCAGTGTTTCTAAGTAGAGTTACTCTTGGATCTGCTTTAATAAATAAATTCAATTTATTTATGAATGTTTGTTGGTTGGTTAATTTCTAAAAAGTAGAAAACAAAAATTGGAATTATTAAAAAGAACCTATTCATATACACTTAAGTACTAAAAGAAAGAGTTCCATATATACCAAAACATTTATAGTAGTTCTTTTTTGTCACAGCAAAGACCTAATGATGAAATAGAAGCCCATAAATTGGGAAATGATAAACAAAATCTTGTACCATAGATTTAGAGGTTAAAATAACAACACACATAAAAGTTTTCAAATGACATCTCAAAATGACATAAAATGACTACATATTTACAGACTTAAAAAAGGAAGTAAAAATACCAATTATTTCTAGAATTCTACAAGCTAGAGTGTTCACAAGTGAAAGACCTCAGGCGGAGTATGTCTTCAGAGGTCCCCACAATTATTAAAAGCAGCTAGGTACCATAGTGAATAGAGTATCGACTCTAGAATCAAGAGCAACTAAGTTCAAATCCAGTCTCAGACACTTGACACTTACTAGCTATGTGGCCTTGGGCAAGTCATTTCACCTTGATTGTCTTGTACCAGAGTCATCTCTAGCCTTCCTGTCCCATATCTGGCCACTGGACCCAGATAACTCTGGAGGAGAAAGTGAGGCTGGTGACTTAGCACAGTCCTTCTCACTCAAATTCAGTTCATGTACTTGTCATTTCCCTGATCATCATCTCCCTGATATCAAGGTCTTCTTTGAGAATGAAGGACAAATATCATCATTATCATCAATGTCATAAAGCCCCAAATGTAGCAAATACTTGGATTTATTGTTTCCAAGTGAGGTTGGTAAAATCTTCCCCTTGAGGTCTTAACTACCCTAAAGTAGTGAGTCCCATCATGTTCACATCCAAATGCAATACTCCAGGTGGTTTAGTCCTTGTCTCATTTACCAATGGGTTGATTACCATGGTTGCTACTTAGTTTTTGGTACTGATCTGGCTGCAAAGCCTAGCATGGATTCTATCCCAAATATCGAGTGGGTCACTCTCCTGACCTTTCAATATGATTGTAGCCTCTAATAACGTTCCTTTAAAAAAAATCAAAGAACAAATACTAAAGCAAAGGATTAAGATCCACATTCATTGGCCACATGTTAGATTTGGATGAGGAAGGACTGAGATTTTTTTCACTTTATAGGTTGTCACTGTTCTTTCCAGAATGCAAGCATTCAGCTGAAGTGAATAGATAAGGTCAATGAATATCTTTTGAATATATTCCCAGCTGTATTTTGCAGTTGAAGATTCATTATAAGATTGGTAGATCAGAATCAGTTAGAGAATGTCTACTTAAACTCCAAGTTCTACATGATCTTGCCTTAGCTTAAATACAATTTCAAAGACTGGGCTCTAAAGCAAAATTTTAACATTTAATTAAAAAAGTATTTTTGAATGTTTTTTGAATGTTTGAATGAAGTTTTGATGTCTTGGGGATGTATTCAAATATTGATGAAATCCATTATATATTTCAGAATCTGGAGAACTTAGAAGTTTGCAAAAAATTCAGGAAAGTACACAAGGGGTTAATATTTCTAAGGTCCATTTTGATCCCATGACACTAATAATGCTTTGGGTATAATAATAACTCCCAGAATTGCCTTTTTGCTACTGTAAGGATGAAAGAAGTAACTCCTAATGAGAAAATGAATAACTAATCTGCTCATTTTTCATTCCAAGGTCCATTCATTTTTCCTCCTGGGACATAAGCCTGGCTTCAGATTAAACTTGCCTCAGGGGTGCATGCAATGGAAGCTACACTGGACAAGAAAATCAGTAAGAACAAAAATCAAAACATAAATATCATGGAAATTGATAGTAATAAGGGCAAAATGAAATGTATGCATATATGCTTTTAGTTTAATTTATATTATTGACATTTTTTTTCATCAATTTCTTAACTCTTGGCTAGGGATAAAAGAATAAATCAAGTCTTGATTCATAGAATTTGCAGATTTCCAAGGCATAAATGCTCATGTTGAAAATTTAACAATTGGTTCTTATAAGCTGGTTTAAGCTGTCTCCCACACACAGCAGCTGAACATCTTATACTTGGATTAAAAAAAATCATCTTCACAAATATAAGATATGGGGGAGGTGTGGCTAAATGTCAATTTATCTGAAAAAGAGCTGGGATTTTTAGTGAACCACTGTCTCAATATGATGGTATATGTAAAATATGGCAGGCCAAAACGTCTGTGGAACCCTAGGATGTACCAAATAATAGTGTTTTAAGACTAGGGAAATTACCATTCCACTTTCCCAGTCAGATTATACATGTAGTACAGTATTCAAGTTTGTGCTACATTTTAAGAAGGATCTAGATAAATTGGAGATCATCCAAAGAAGGATGATCCAGTGAAAGGCTTGCCATCATGCCATATGCAGATCCTTTGAAAGAACTAACTAGGTTAGGAGACTTAGTTATGACATAATCTCTCTCTTAAAACATTGGAAAGACTAACAAGAAGAAGGATTAGATTAAATAATGAGTCCCAATTGCAAAGAGTAAATTCAGGCTTAAGTCAGGTGAATTTCCTAAAAGTGAGAAGTGTTCTAATTACAATAAGTTCCCTTGGGAAATAAAGGACTCTCTTTTAATTAAGTCTTCAAAGAAGACTGGATGATCCTCTTTCACAGATAATGCAAAGGGATACCTCTTCAAGAATGGGTTGAATTGAGGTTCCTCCACATCTGAGTTTCTATGAAGACTTTATTCCATCATCTAAAAAATGAGCATGACAATTAAGCTACACATTTTTCTCTTTCATAATTTTACGAATGTAAAGTTGGAAAGAATCTCAGAGATCATTTAGTCCAAAATCCTCCTTTTACAAATAAGAGTTAAAGTGGTTTGTCTACATATCCAAATATCTAATGAAAATCAAAGTTGAAACTTAAACCTATATTATCTGACTCCAAATTCAACATTCTTTTCCAATTACCATATGGGAGAATCAATCAAAGCAGACTTTCTCTAAAACATCCTTTAACTCACCTTAACAAAACTTTATGTTGTTCATTATAGTTTCACAGCATTACTTCAAATATTGTATTGTTGTTTTTAATTCCATTTGCATTATTGTAGACACTGCAAATACCGATTTCTCGGTTTTGATTACTTCACTCTGCATCACTTGCTTCTATTTATTCAACATATTCACCAATTGTTATGGCCCACTAATAATCCACTACATTTATGTACTGCAACTTGTTTAGTCATTCTCCCAATAGACATCTCCTTTGTTTCCAGGGCTCTGCTGCTGTTACAAATATTTTGTTGTGGACACAGCATTTTGTTTTGTCCTTGCATAAATGCCTGATGAAGGAATCCCTTGTCAAAGATTATAGATATTTTTGTGGCTTTCTTTGCATAATTACAAATTACCATCCAAATTGGATATATCATTTTGTCAGAGACAGTATTGACTTCTTGACTCTAAACTCAGCCTCCATCCATTATGCCATATCACCTCTAACCTAGAAGCTATAGCCGTAGAAAAGGTAAATCTGTGTGATCATTATATGGTTAGGAGACTACAGAGGGAATAAAAAGAACACCAAAGCGAATCTTTTCTCTGTTATTCAAAAGAATCTAAGCTTCGACGCTTTATATTGTTTTAAAACTTTGAAGATCTTAAGATTAAAGGTACCAGCTACATGAAGAATGTCATCCTCTTGAGGATTTAAAAGGAAATGATGAAAAGAATGGTTTCTGCATACCTCAAAAAAGCTGTGAGTCACCCCCGTATTATCAACTTTTCATCCTCTCTTCTCATTGTTATGGATGTAAAGGCAATAGCTTAGAAAATAATAGGCTTCGTAGTTTTCCTGATCCTCTGGGCTGCTGGTGCTTTCTCCTCTAAGGTTGCCTTCTATTTACTTTGTATCCTTTCTATACATAGTTAAGTATATATTGACTCCATTAGAATTCTAGAATGCTGCATTTAGAGCTAGAAGAGCCTCTGGAAATGAAGTTGATTTCCCTTATTTTGAGGGTGAGGAAATCAGACTCTATGGAACTTGTGCAAGATCACACAGTTTTAAAATGGCTAAGGCAAGATCTAAACTCAGATTCTCCTGATTTTATATTCAGTCAGCTATACCACACCATGCTTATATTAGAATATGATCTCCCTGAAGACAGGAGATGTTTTTGCATTTTTTTGTATTCCAAGTGCTTTGTGTGATCCTTGATAGTTAAAAAGTGCTTGGAAAATGAGGGCTAATTTATTGATTGATTTTTCAACCCAATATAGGCCTCAAACTTAAAGTCACTGATCAGTTCTACCCAACAAACATATAGGGATTATAATGGAAACTGCAGTACAGAGCACCAAATAGGCAGCAAACATAAAATCAAATGTAGTATCTTCCATTTACCAGCTTATAATGTAATAGAGGAAAAAAGTCATATCCAGTTAACTGTACTAAAATAGAATGGATGAAGCCATACAGAAGGTCAGGGCCAGGTTAAGGAGGATCAGAACAAAGAAAGCTCAGTCCTAATTCTGATTAGATCCAGTAGAGTAGGTTTTATAGAAGAGATGGTACAAGGTGTTGAAGGATGGGTCGTCTATTATCAGGCAAGAGTAAGGCAACAGAGGAAATGATCTTTCAGATTAGAGATTTTAAATGCTTCAATTAAAACAATTACAAACAAAATCAGTTATATCAAAATATAGTTATTGAAATGTTGAGAAAAGCAAGTTCCTAGACCCCAAGTTAAGAATTCTTTCTGTCACTGTAATTCCAGGTAAGGCAAGAACAGTGAGGATCATTCTTTCAAAATGAGGCTAAGGGAGCTTGTGCTGAGAAGATCAGCTTCATTATGCAACTTCTCCTCCTACTCCTTGTCTTCAACTGAACATACCTCCCACCAGCTTGCTTGGCTATTCAGTTCAATCCAACATTAAGTGGCTACATCTTCAATATCTCACCAGCACTCACCCCATATTTCCAATCTGTTTTCAAATCTTGTTTCTACTTTCAAAACATTTCTCATATACATCTATTTTTCTCCATTCATAGCCACCATCCTTAAATGGACCCGATTATCTAAATTATTCAAAAGCTTCCCTTCTTTAAAACTCTTCCTGGGAGTCTAATCTATACTCAGACTTAATCAGTTCTCTCTCTGGAGGTAAAGAACATTTTTCATCACCAGTCCTTTAGAATTGGATCATTGTTTTGCTAAAGTAGCTAAGTCTTTGACAGCTAAGCTTTATTACAATATTTTTGTTAGTGTGTACAATGTTGACCTGGTTCTACTCACTTTGTATCAGTTCATCTAAGTCTTCCTAGGTGTTTCAGAAACTATCTCCCTCTTATAGTACATTTCTTATAATGTTCCATCACAATCATATATAAGTTATTGAGCTATTCTTTAATTGATGAGTGTCTCTTTATTTCTAGTTCTTTGTCACAACACACATACACACACACATACACACACACAACACACACACAAGAGCTGCTATAAAGATTCTTTGTTCATATAGGTTTTTTTTTCTTTGTTCTCTCTGGGATACAGACTTAGTCTTTATATTACTGAGTCAAAGGGTATGCACAGTTTTATAGTACTTTGGGTATAGATCCAAATTGTTCCCCAGAATGATTGAATCAGTGTATAGTTCCACCAACAATACATTAGTGTCTCAATTTTCCACATCCCTTTCAACATTTATCATTTTCCTTTACTATCACATTAGTTGATCTGATAGGTGTGAGATGGTACTTCGGAGTTGTCTTAAAATTGTGTTTCTCTAATCAGTAGTGATTGAGAACATTTTTTATATGATGATAAACAGTTTTGATGTCTTTTCCTGAAAACTGCTTGTTCATATTCTCAGATCATTAATCAATTGAGAAAGTCCTCAGTTTTTTATAAATTTGAGAAATGAGGTCTTTGTCAAAAAAAATTTCTGCAATTCCCTCCCCCACTTTTATTTCCTTATAATCTTAGCTTTATTGGTTTTGTTTGTGCAAAACCTTTTTTAAAAATTTTTTTAATTTAACAATTTTCCCCCTAATCTCACATCCCTCCCCTCACCCCCCACAGAATGCAGTCTGACAGTCTTTACATTGTTTCCATGCTATACATTGATCAAAATTGAATGTGTGGAGAGAGAAATCATATCCTTAAGAAAAAAAATATATGAGATAGCAAAATTACATAAGATACATTTTTTCAAAAAGTCTAAATTAAAGGTAATATTGTTTGGTCTTTGTTTAAACTCCACAATTCTTTCTTTGAATATAGATGCTATTCTTCATTACAGATACCCTAAAATTGCCCTGATTGTTATACAAAACCTTTTAAATTTAATGCAGTTGATATTGCCTATTTTACCTCTTGTGATCTTCTCTGCTTCTTGTTTGACCATAAATCTCTTCCCTTATCCATAGATTTTTGCAGATAAAATTTTCTATGCTCTCCTAATTTACTTATATTATCCTTTATGTTTTAATTATGTACCCACTTTGACATCATTTTGGTATGTTCAGAGTGTGATGTTGGTCTACAGCCAATTTCTGTCTGTCCCATGACTCCAAATCTAGCGCTTTGGATTTTTCCCAGAAATTTTTGTCAAATACTGAATTTTTGCCCTAAAAGTGTGGATCTTTGAGTTTACCAAGCACTAGATCAACATGGCCAATGAATACTTTTGAGTACCTAATCTGTTCCACTGATTCACCATTCTGTTTCTTAACCAGGACCAGATTAATCTTTATAGATCTTAACAAAACACGCAGTACCTACCATGCTGCTTTGCCCACAATGAATACCTGATATACCAATTCACTCATTGAAATCATCTTCACACAGTCATGTTTCTGTTTGTTAAAATGAATGTTGCCTGGATATAAAGTTTTCTGCACTAGAATGTAATTGTTACCTGAGACTAGACTACATAATGATTCTGATTTCAGGAAACCTTTCATATTCCTGGAACCTACTGATATCAAGTCTTTATAAGTGAACCAGTAGGGCCATGCCTCATTCGGTATTCTTATGAACCCGTCATTCCCCAAAATGGTAGGAGTTAAAATATAATACAATCAGAAAATGTTTCCATAAGTTCAGACTAGAACAGCCACAGAATGACTTTTAAAGCCATCTAACTGTTTTTGGACATATATCTTGAGGTCAAAGACAGATAGGGGAACTTCCAGATTTTTTCATCAAAAGGTACTTGGCAAGAGAAAAACAAAATATTCAGTTGGTTGGACCTGGGATGGAATAAGCTTATTTTCTTAGGTCAGCATCTTCGAAATAAACTGACTTGGGTCAGCTGTACTAATAACCACAGCAGGCAGAACATTTACATTTTCAACACAGCTGCCTCACAGAAGACAGATGAATTTGAGCTTTCCTGAAGTAAGCAGAAGAGGAACTGGCCTACAACTTCCAACAGTAATGAGGGCAATTTACCTCTATGACTCAAATAAAATCTCAGCATTGGATAAATTATACTGTCTTATGATGATGATTTCTTGCCAGAAACACTAAATGAGTTATTCTTCAGGTCACAGGTCATTTGGAGGCCAAACAAATGGATTAAAGCAAATGAATTCTATTGAATCTGGTTTACTGCTTACTTGGGGAATAGGTGTAGAACAAATGTGCTCAGGTCCTCATAATATTTGAAAAGTCTCATGATGCCAGACATATTCATTCATATACAATTCACACCTAATATAAGCTCAAAAGAAATTAAAAAGTTAGCAAGTATGTCTTTAGACTTTAGACTTTTTAACTAGAGAAAGGTGAACAGGGATTTGCCTGGGGCATGGAAATTTAGAAAGTGCAAAAAGTATAAATAACTATTTTTAGAAATTATGAAATTTTAATTGGTAATATTTTGACAGTATTTTTTACTCCTTATATAATATAGAAATAATTGAGATTAACACCCAGTTAGCAAAAATAATTAAATGAGGAAGCTAGCAGATGGTAGTCTTGCTCATTACCCTTCTTCTATCTCCATTCCCCCTTGCACGTGACCTCACAATAGCAGACTTGTATTGTCTTGAGGTCTTTATTTATTTAAAAAAAAGGGCAAAGTAGGGTCTGCTTTCCTGCTCCATTCTTACTCTATTATGTACAGATGGGAGAATGATATGAGGGTGTTGTTATCATGGCTTGCTCTGAGTTATCATTGTGATCCTAGACAGACTTTTAAACAGATTCAGGAAGAATGCCCCAGAAGGGACAGGTATTCTTGGAAGGTTCCCATATCCTTGTCTCACAGACATTTTCATATTGGCTTGTTTTAAATCCTAATTCTTATGTTATATTGGGAAAAGCCAACACCATTTCAATTGCATTGCTACAATGAAAAGTGAGATTTTGAACACAAGTCAGTCAGATCATCAATAACCATTTATTAAACTCTATTCTACATAAAATTAAGGTTAGTCACTGAATATAAAAAGAAAGGCAAGAACCAATCCTTAGCTCTCAAGGAGTTTATATTCTAATAGGAGAGATAAGATGAAAACAATTATACACAGACCATTAAAAAAAGAGAAATTGTAGACAATCAACAGAGGGGAGTCACTGTAATTAAGGGGAGTTGGTGAATAACTTTTAGAAGAAGGACTTTTGTTTGTTTTATTTTTAGCAGGACTTTGAAGGAAGCCAGGAGATAGAGATGAGAACAAAGTGAATTCCAGGCATGAGACAATGAAAATACTAGGGATTAGGAGACTGCCACTTTGGAGAGAGTAGTTTTGGCTGAATGATGAGTCAAAAATCTAGAATACAAATAATTAAGGAGAGTAAGAAGAAAGGAATCAGAGATCTACTGTCCCATGACTCCAAATCTAGTGCTCAAAAAGAAATAAAACTGGATTTAGACTCAGAGAACATGAGTTCAAATCCTGCCTCTGAAACTGATCACCTTTGTAGCTTGGAGTTTATCAATAAAATGAAGATATTAGACTAGCTTGTCTCTAACATCCTCCCAGCTCTAAATCTATGATCATAAGTTTATGATTTATGAATATTCTAATTCATAGAAAATTCTCAAGTCACAAAGAATAGCTTCTAGGCATTAATGCCTTAGTATGAATCACATTTTTCTGAACTCTCAATTGTGGCAGATAAGACTATGCTTTGATGTACATAGAAGGTTAATACCTCAGACTGACAAACTAGGAGCAGTAACCTTGAAAGTATAAGGGTACTAAGGATTTTGCGGGCAAGATTACAGGAAAGGATGGAAGTAGCAAAGGGGGGGGGGGATGAATCCTACATTTTCCATTCTCCTCTAGGTTGACTTTGCTCACCACTAAGCCCCTAGTATCCTAGATTTAGAGCTGACTTGTTTAGAGTTTAGGGGTCATTTTATCCACTGCCCTCATTCTACAAATGAGAAAATGAATATCAGAGAAACAAGTAACCTGACCAAGATCAGACAGATTATGAAGGGCAAATTCAGGTCACAATTTAAAATAAGATCCAGTTATCTTTTAAAAGCAGTGGGCTCATCCCTACTCTATTCAAAGCAGTTATTATGGTTGCATTTGATCCTGAAAATGGAATTTTTCTAGTGTTTCCAAGTATTCACTGAAGCCTAATGTCTTTTTTCCCCATTGTCCTGAGTCACTACTTGGAAGTAGGTTAGGCTTTTAAGCAGCAAATCTCTCCACCTCTCCCTTCTCGACAAGTGAGAAACAGGCCATGGCACTGGGGAATGGTGAAGGTAGAACTATTAAGGCAAATAGATAACCAAAAGGAATCTCTCAAATCTTGAGAGTTAGTATTCTACCTCAGCTTATATAGATTCTAATCTAAATCATTTTAACCCTTATCTATTTATTTTTCCATCCAGTATCTCTCAATTTTTTATTATCTTTTTATTCACCATCTATCATCTCCTTTCCTATCTTTATAAATCTATTCTTTCTCTATTGTCTTTTAGTTTCTCCTATTTCTTTGGCTATTTGTCAATATATTTCTCTTTTTGTATTTCTGTAGCTATAAAATCTCACTCTATAACATTTCAAAGTATATATATATATATATATATATATTTACAGAAATGTTGAATATCATCTCAATTATCTTCATATCTATCATTCTATCCATTTTATATCATTTTTATTTGTTATCTATCATGTCTAGATTTGTTCTATCTCCAAATCTTATCTTTTTCTCTTCTCTCCTCTCTTTTGCTATTATTAATGTACTTCTCTTTATATATTTCTCTAATCTTGTTCTATATCATTATACATATATTTACAAATATATCTTTCCTATCTATTTATCTGTCTGTCTGTCTATCTAATCCATCTATCCCACCTAAATAAATCCATATCTGTCTATCCATCTAACCTGAATAACATTTACATCTCCCCCTAGATTTTTATTCATCACTTTGCTTCTTCTGAACCAATATCTCAATGTACATTTGGTCTGGTGTAAGTACAGCCATATGAGCAGATAAGACAAAGAATTTCCTCTCCTTTTCTGTGTTTCTTGTACAATTGAGGTTCTGAAGATTCTATCTAGAAGGTGAACAATCTCTCCTTCAAGTTCAAAGCATGCAGATTCTTAAAAACATGCATTGCTTCATTCTTTCATTTGATCAGTTTTTATTCAGTAGTTTCTTTGTGGACTGCAGAGCACTTCATGTGAAATCTCTTTTTAACAGCCTTTTATTCTAAACCCCTATTTCTTATTCCCTTTCCTTTGCCTACTCTTTTCCCCAATAATTTCTCACTTTCATCTGTTTTCACAAAGCTCCATTCCCTATTGTGCTGTCCTCCTTCCTTCATCCAGAGCAGAGTCTCCTATATCGAGATCTCCCCAGTCCCAGCACACCTCATGAATGTTTCCCTACAGTATAGCCTATAAGCTCAGAACCCTTTAAAGTCATGACCGATCTGAGGAATGAATCTTTTCTATTAGGGTAGAATGATATTGGATTCAGAAATGAGTCTCCCAGAGAGAAGCACCTGAATTTGAATAAAGGACATGTAGAAATGCCGTTCCTCAATCAAAAGCAGCAAATCTCTAATAGAAGGATTTTGGATTCCATTGCCAATTGGTATTGAGATATTGGGGGGGGTGGCACAGAAAGGTTTTTAAGGACTCTTAAATAATTCCACAAATGCAACCTTATTTATATAGAAGACAGTAAAGCAATGCTGTTCTTAAGAATAAGGAAGATGAGTTCAAATTTAGACTCAGACTAGTTGTGTGACCATGGGCAAGTTACTGTTTGCTTCAGTCTCCTTGTCTGTAAAATGGGTATTATAGTAACACCTACTTTCCAGGATTTTCTGTGAGGATCAAATGAGATTATAATTGCAAAGCACAGTGACTGGCATATAATAAGCACTATATAAATGTTAGCTATTATTTAATTTATATGTTATATAACTATTATAAAACAATTATGTATTATTGCTATCACTATCTTATTAGCTAATTACTATTATTAAATTTATATAGTATATAATAATTATTTAATTACTATTACCATCATTTTTATCTTTAAGAAACAATACAAGATTTTGCATCAGGAGATCTTTTTTTTGGTAACCCTGTCTCTGCCAATAGTAAGCCTATGGTCCAAGGATGTTCTTTAGCTTGATTTATGTAGATAAAATAGATTCTACAAAGGAGATATCAGTTAAGTGAAGGGATTAGTCAACTGATTCCCCAACATCACTACCAGCTATGACCTTTGATGACTTTACCTACCTAAAATAGCATGTCTGGCATCTAGGCCTATTCTTTGATACAATGGAAAAAAGGACTGAGGAATTGTTGCATCTGAGTTACAATCCTGCCTCATTGCTTAATTATCCTCTTGATGCTTATTCTCAGATATTTAACATCCCTGGGTCATAGTGTTTTCATATGTAAATTGGGAATGGGAGACTAGCCTCTCTCCCATGTTCAGGAATATTGCTTTGTTCAGATTTTAATTAAGCACTTAAACACTGCTTGCTAATGGAAGAGGAGGTACAAATTTTATTTAGCAATTTAAAGTGCTCCACCACTTGGCCTAGACACGTTATCAAAATATCCCAAGGTCAAGTAGGAGTTTGGGCCTCTGACATTCTTTCCAATCTCAGTACTGGAAAGTCTATGAGAATCTAAAAGAGTCAAGAAGACTTTGGATAAGAAAGAGAAGAGAGAATAAATAGCCACAGCAACATTTTTCAACACAGAAGACTAGGTGACTGGTGAATGAATTCATTGGCACAAATTGTGGATTCAGACTGAAGAATAGATTTGAAGATGGGGAAATAGATTATATTGGGACTTGTTGAATTTAAGATGGGGATAGTGCCTTTGGAAGATATCTTGTAGAGAAATGGAGATGCTTGTCTAGAACCCAAATAACAAGGAAGAATTGGAGGAAATGATATGAAAGTCCCTGGTTTAATGGTGGTAGGTGAGCTAATAGGCCTGGATGAGGTTACTAAGAAAAAGACTGTGGAGAAAAGGACTGAGAATTCATCTACTCTCAGTGGGAGGTAAGCTTAAGTAGTCTAAGAACTTGAAAGGAACATAAAAACAATTTTCAAAGATGTAATTTAATTTCCTCAGAACGCTTATTTTTCCCCAAATGGATGTAAGCTCCTTAAAGGCAGGATTTCTTTTATTTTTGCCATTGTTTGCCACTGCATACAAGTGTAGGAGTCCTGGGGTGGTCACTCCTCCCCACTCCCAATCATCAGTCTTCCTTCTGGTCTAGCCCCCATAGACATTTTCTGGGTAGACAACTCTTATGGATAAGAGGTTGGCTATCCCCACTTGCTGCCAACCCACTGCCAAACCCAGGGCAGGCAAGTCAGCCTTACTGAAGCATCCAGACACCTTGAAGAAGAGACAGGAGGGAATGGGGGTGAGGTGAGTCAAACCTCTACTGCTGCTTTGACATCCAGACCAGGATTTGGTGAATGGAAGTGTTTTAAACAGACAACTGTCTGTTTTGCTATTGCACTCTGAGGACCACAAGACTGTTCCCTTTGACTAAACCTTCCCTTCTATATCATCTCCCTGATGAGAACGGCCATTCTTTGAAAGTGCCATTTTAATAATACCTAGTTATTTAGACACAGTTAGTACTTAATACACATTACGTGCATTCAGTATCTGTCATTTAGCATATACACAGAGTCTGACATATTGTAAGTGATTAATAAAAGATCATTACTTATGTCATCAATTGACCTGTTTCCATCCAAAGAAATGTTCTTTACTCCGACTTTAGATTTTGAGTTGAAAACCGCCAAAGACTTAGGTAGCTGGTAGGGGTCACCACATTGCATCTATTTTCTGATAGATTTTCTTTGTTTCCTGCCTTTTCCTGACTTTGTTATCTTCCTTATTGCAGCAAAATGCACACTCTAGCATATCCTCTGTTCACTCTTTCTGTTGCCACTGAGATGGTCCTTTCCCTGCACATCAATACAGTCAGTGAAGATACTGGTCTGTGGTCTGCTCTGGGCTTCTTTTTCTCATTGTCTTATTATTCTATTCAGATGTTCAGGGTCAGCAGCACACTGAGACACCTCTTCTGAGATACACAATTAGGAAATAATGATGTGGACCTTGTCTTCTAGAAAATTAGGCCTTGGCATTTGGATTGCCACAGTGGTACTGATGCTTAGGGAATCAGAAGAGTCCCAGGGAAAGACATTCTCAGAGTGAAAAGATGGGAGAAGGCTTTCTCAATAAAGTTATTCAGTTCTGAGCTCTGGACCCAAGCCCAGGGTCCCAGAATAAGTTATTAGGTTCTGGTTGGAGACAGAAGCCAGAGAGTGGGAACATACTTTGTGAAACCCTCTAGAGCTTTTGAGAATAAAGAAATTCTAATGAGAACCTTTCTTTCCCAATGCAGATCGATTCATCATCTGCAATGGTCTTAGAGTTGTTAAGGATATTGAGAAGTAAATGTGTATCCAGAGTAATACAGAAGTACATGTCCAAGTTGGGAAGCTGGTCTCTACCCAGTGCACCCCAAGACCTCTCTATCTGTGGGTCCTTTAGGGGGAAATTTACACTTCTGAATTATTGCCACCTTGTTCAGCCACCTGGCATCACTCCTACCCTACATTGCTCCTCTATTCCCTCCACTAGTAGTCTGTTAATGAACTTTAATGGTAACTAATATAAAACACAAAAAGAATTGCAAAATTTAAGAAAAAATCTGCTTAATAGATTCCATAGCCAAGAAAGATATCTTTGAATTATCCATTCCTCTTCTTATCCTTTCTCCTGACATAGGTAATCCAGTTGAATTTTCTACTAGGTTAAGAGTCCATGAGTCAATTGCTTCTTGGGAATAAGATTAGCAAATTACTGAACTGTTAAATTTTAAGAGTAAAATATATATTCAGGACCTACTTTGTGACAAACATTAATCTATGTGTTGGGAATAAAAAGATAAAAAAAAATTTCAATGGTTCCTATGAAGATGAAAAACAACCTAGAGGCTGCTCATAAGAATTGCAGAGTTTAGTAACTGATGTACAAATTCTTATGATGTAAGTTAGAAAAGGAAGAAGTAGAGAGGAAGAGAGGTCAAACAAAATGGGTTACACCTTAACTCCTGAGAATACTGACAGATCCAAGAGAAATCTCAGTACAATCACTATATCAGAAATACAGCTGGAGGTGCTTTCAGGATGCCATTATCATTACAGCACACCTGTATCAGAACATTGACCTCTAATCACAGGGGATGACAGTGAATGAATGATTCCAGACTCACAAGCTATCTGGAGAAGGAAAAATACAGATAAATCCATTGTACCTTGGTAAAGCTCCTGTATGGCTCTCACAAAGTAGGGAAAGGAGAGAGATATGTACTCATGTCAGTGAATCTTTTGAGGGAAATCTAAACAAAATGGCCCCAAACCCATAATTTCTCTGGGTCTGGCTCAGTAAAGACAACATCTAAAGAGAACAAGATTTAGTCAATTATCAATCAGCAAAATGCCTCTACCCTTCTTTCTTATTAAATATTTCTGCTATTCATGGCTGAAATTTCTATGTCAGTACAGGTAAAGAAATAATTCTCACCCCTTAGATATCACATTGTTTTACAAAATACTATATATATATGTATATATATACATACATACATGTATAATTATATATATAATTATTATTTCCTCTGAACCTCAAAATAAGCATGTAAGATAAACATTACCTTCATTTTACAAATGAAATACAGAAGGCTGAGAGAAATGAAGTTACCATAACCATAGTCCCCAAACTGTAAGTCAGTGAAGCAGAATTTATACTCAGGTCTACTCAATTCTCAGTCTTTTCACTATTCCACTTAATACTAGTTTCATTGGTTTTACAAATCATTATGTTAATAATAGCTTGAGAAATTCAATGAAGGAAGGCTCATTTGTGCCTAAAGGATCAGGGCCAGGTTGGGGAAAAGCTATTTTACACATAGGAAAAAACATACATGAAGAGAAAGAGCCAAGAGAGGAAAGCATGAGTCTGGAATATAATAATATATTATGTATTAGAGTAGTATAGTATAAATAGATATACCCAGATACAATCTGTCATTTTTAAAACTTATGATGGAAAGATGAGTTGAAGTCAGACCATAGAGAGTCTTAAATGACAGAATAAGGGATTCATTTTTAATTTAACAGACAATGTAGATTTTCTGATGATCTTTAAGTGGGGAAGGGGGAGGGACTGATGTTATTAACCCCCTACATTTGAAATATTATTAATCTTTCAGTGTGAAGATTAGGTTGGATGAGGGAAAATGTAATCAAAGAAACTACTTTAGGGTCTATTATACTATCTGCTATCCTAGGAGAGAGGTGATGGGGCTCATTGAGATGAGCAATGTGGTTTTGGAAATATTGAGTTGGATTATTCATTTTGGCATTGAGATAGAGCTGTCCACAAAGCAGATGGAGGTTGATCTGCCAATCCAAAAACAATAATTTATTAAACACTATATGTTAGACAGTGCATTGAGGACAAAAAGGTGAAAGTAAAACAGTCCCTGCTTTCAAAGAGCTTATATTATATTAAGAGAGAGACTGAGAAAGATGGGGGGGGACAGAAAGAGAGAGAGAAAGGAGAGCGATATTACCAAATGAAAATGAATACAAGGAAATTTGAGGAAAGAGGGCTCTACTAAATTGGTGGGGGGGGGGGTCGAAAAAGTCTTTGTGTTAAAGATGGAAAAAGAACTGAGTCTGTAAGAGAGAAGAGTTGAATGAGACAGATGTGAGATGGGGTAAGTTTTAGCTATAGGGTATGGGAATGGGAGACAAAGTATTATTTATATGAAATAGTTAAAAGGTCAGCATGATGAGATTGAAGAGTATATGAAAATATATAATGTGGAAAAGTTTTAGAAAGGTAAAAAAGAACTTTAAAAACCAAGGGGCAGCTAGGTGGTACAATGGACAGAATACTGACCCTGGAATCAGGAGGACCTGAGTTCAAATCCAGCCTCAGACACTTAATAATTAACTAGCTGTGTGGCCTTGGGCAAGGCACTTAAACCCATTGCCTTGCAAAAAAAAAAGCCAAACAGGAGCCCAGGAGAGAGAAAGGCTGGGATGAAAAATCAGGAGTCATCCACATTGATTGATAATTACAGTGTTGGCACTAAATGAGACTGACAAAGTCTAAAGAGAGTAGAAAAAATATGGATAGATCCGAGGACGCGATGGGGAGGTGGAATGGACAGAGATGTATCAGTGGATTCTAACAAACATCAACCAAGAAGAGATTCTAGAGAGAGTGATGTCATAGGAACCAGAGGTGAGCATAAGAAAAAGAAGATAGGCAAAAGATAAAGGTTATAGAATCATAATCAGAAATTCTCCAAAGGATTTTTACAAAATTCTCTTAATAAACTATGTTCTTCAATATTTCCCCAATCACCATCAACATACCACCAAGCCAACTACTACTACTACTACCCCAAAATTATATTTTCCTAGTTTTTTTCAAATCATAGGATAGTCAAATTTTAGCATCCATAGCTTCATGTATTTAGAGCTTGAAGGGGCCATTGAGATCATCCAATTTACCCATGCATTTTATAGATGAAGAACCTGGGATTTAAGGAGAGGACATGACTTGCCAGAAGTGACACAAGTAGAAAAGTGAAAAATGACATTTAAATCCAGGTCTTCTGACTCCAAATCCAGGATGTCTCTAACTTCACTCTTCCTATTTTTGCAGAGATAGTTTTGAAGGATCTATACAAGTGAGGAAATTGAGAACAAAAAAAATAAAGTGATTTTCCTAAGATCACTTAATTTTCTAGGCATTACACTCAATGTCAAATATTCAAAAATTCTGATAAATGGCTTTTATTATCCACTCATCAGCAGCTAAACTATCTTATATGTGCATATATGTGAAGATATGTAAATGTACATGTAATATAAATGTGTGTGTATTCTACATTTGACATTAATGATCTGTCTTTCATAAATGCCATGGAAACTCAGCTGAGGAAAAAATCAATCCTGCTCAAAACTCACCTGGCTCCTGGTGTTATTCATTTGCCCTTGTGAATGATTTAATAGACTTTCCAGAGACTCCATTTTTCATCCTGTAAAAATCTGACACCAAAAGTGCTAAGGGAAAAGAGCTAGGGAGCCTAGTCTCTTTGAAAGTACACAAAACCATCTTTATGCTTTTGAGTTTGGACAGCTTAATTAATACCGATGGAAAAATCTTCAAAGAAAAGCCTTGCATTGTAGCCACTTACCTTAAAAACTAACTCCTGGGCAGACAAGCTACACAATGGTTTGCTGTTGGCTCTTTGGTTCCCAGCTTCTTTCTTGATTCATCAGAGTAGCTTTGTGAGAGCACATATTCTCTAATCAGAACTAATCCTTAAGGTGACTAGCTAGGCAGCCTGCTTTTCTTTGCAAATTTTTCATTGCTTCTCAGCCCTGGTATCATTTGCTCCATCTCCATCAACATAAAAGCCTGATGCTGCCAGTAAAGCTTCTGCCTTATTGTCCCCTCTGTCCATGGAGGAGACTGTCATGGTGTTTTAACTGTCTCTACCCCAGGGAAGAGGAGATGAATGACCCTGGTAGAGCTTCTATGCTACTTAAGTTTGGGCTTCTCCTTCAGAATCTGGTATATATCACAGGAGGGAAAGTAAGGAGGCCTCACTCATTCATGAATTTGTTCAATGATCTGGATATCACTTGGATCTCAACTCCTAGGCTCCCTTTCCTAGTGGAATGAAAATTCCTGAGCATCAGGGACTATATTTTTCCTCATTGTTCAACACAACATTGTAGGTACTAGGCATTTAATAACTGCTTTGGTGGGGGGCAGCTAGGTAGCACAGTGGATAGAGCACTGACCCTGGAGTCAGGAGGACCAAAATTCAAATCCAATCTCAGACATTTTAATACTTAGCTGTATGACCTTGGGCAAATCACATAACCCCATTGCCTTGCAAAAACCAAAATAAAAACAAAAACTGCTTTTCAAATTAAACTGACATTAGACCAAATCATGAATTTAGAGTTAGAAGAAAACTTAGAGAATATATAGTCCAACTTCTTCAATTTGTAGATGAGAACCTGAAAACCAAGGAGTTTAAATGACTTGTCTGAAGTCACCCATATAATAAATAGTTGAGCTAGGATGTGAACTCAGGTCAACTTGACTATAAATTCAATGCTCTCTCCAAACTACCATTGTGCATAGACCCTTCATTCTTTTTTTTTACTTTTTTTACTTTTTTACATTTATTTTTTTAATTTATTTTTATTAAAGATATTATTTGATTTTTACATTTTCCCCCCAATCTTGCTTCCCTCCCCCCCCCCAGAAAGCACTCTGTCAGTCTTTACTTTGTTTCCATGTTGTACCTTGTTCCAAATTGGGTGTGATGAGAGAGAAATCACATTCTTAAAGAGAGGAGAAGTCTAAAAGGTAACAAGATCAGATAATAAGCTATCTGGTTTTTTTTCTAAATTAAAGGGAATAGTCCTTGTACTTTGTTCAAACTCCACAGCTCCTTATCTGGATACAGATGACACTCTCCTTTGCAGACAGCCCAAAATTGTTCCTGATTGTTGCACTGATGGAATGAGCAAGTCCTTCAAGTTTGAACATCACTCCCATGTTGCTGTTAGGGTGTACACTGTATTTCTGGTTCTGCTCATCTCACTCAGCATCAGTTCATGCAAATCCCTCCAGGTTTCCCTGAAATCCCATCCCTCCTGGTTTCTAATATAACAATAGTGGTCCATGACATACATATACCACTGTTTGCTAAGCCATTCCCCAATTGAAGGACATTTACTGGATTTCCAATTCTTTGCCACCACAAACAGGGCTGCTATAAATATTTTTGTACAAGTAATGTTTTTAACCTTTCCCCTCATCTCTTCAGGGTATAGACCCAGTAGTGGTATTGCTGGGTCAAAGGGTATGCACATTTTTGTTGCCCTTTGGGCATAGTTCCAAATAGCTCTCCAGAAGGGTTGGATGAGTTCAGAGCTCCACCAACAGTGTAATAGTGTCCCAGATTTCCCACATCCCTTCCAACAATGATCATTATCCTTCCTGGTCATACTGGCCAATCTGAGAGGTGTGAGGTGGTACCTCAGAGAAGCTTTAATTTGCATTTCTCTAATAATTAATGATTTAGAGCATTTTTTCATATGGCTATGGATTACTTTGATCTCCTCATCTCAAATTGCCTTTGCATATCCTTTGACCATTTGTCAATTGGGGAATGGCTTTTTGTTTTAAAAATATGACTCAGTTCTCTGTATATTTTAGAAATGAGTCCTTTGTCAGAATCATTAGTTGTAAAGATTGTTTCCCAATTTACTACATTTCTTTTGATCTTGGTTACATTGGTTTTATCTGTGCAAAAGCTTTTTAATTTAATGTAATCGAAATCATCTAATTGGTTTTTGGTGATGTTCTCCAACTCTTCCTTAGTCATAAACTGCTCCCCTTTCCATAGATCTGACAGGTAGACTAGTCCTTGATCTTCTAATTTGCTTATAGTATTGTTTTTTATGTCTATGTCCTGTAACCATTTGGATCTTATCTTGGTAAAGGGTGTGAGGTGTTGGTCTAAGCTAAGTTTCTTCCATACTAACTTCCAATTTTCCCAGCAATTTTTATCAAAGAGGGAGTTTTTATCCCAATGGCCAGACTCTTTGGGTTTATCAAACAGCAGATTACTATAATCATCTCCTGCTTTTACACCTAGTCTATTCTACTGGTCCACCACTCTATTTCTTAGCCAATACCAAACAGTTTTGATGACTGATGCTATATAATTTAATTTTAGATCGAGTAGGGCTAGGCCACCTCCTTTTTGTACTTTTTTTCATTAAGCTCCTGGCAATTCTTGACTTTTTATTTCTCCATATGAATTTACTTACAATTTTTTCTAACTCATTAAAGTAATTTTTTGGAATTTTGATTGGTAGGGCACTAAACAGTTTAGTTTTGGTAAAATTGTCATTTTTATTATTTTAGCTCTATCTATTCATGAGCAGTTGATATTTGCCCAGTTATTTAAATCTAATTTAATTTGTGTGAGAAGTGTTTTATAATTGTTTTCAAAAAGATTCTGAGTCTGTCTTGGCAAATAGACTCCCAAATATTTTATATTGTTTGAGGTTACTTTGAATGGGATTTCGCTTTGTAGCTCTTCCTGCTGTTTCTTGCTAGACATATATAGAAAAGTTGATGATTTATGAGGGTTTATTTTATAACCTGCAACTTTGCTAAAAATTGCTAATTGTTTCCAGTAGTTTTTTAGATGATTTCTTGGGATTCTCTATGTAGACCATCATGTCATCTGCAAAGAGTGAGAGTTTTGTCTCTTCCTTCCCAACTCTAATTCCTTCAATTTCTTTCTGTTCTCTAATTGCTGAAGCTAACATTTCTAATACAATATTGAATAGTAGTGGTGATAATGGACACCCTTGTTTCAGCCCTGATCTTATTGGGAATGCCTCTAGCCTCTCCCCATTGAATATAATGCTTGTTGATGGTTTCAGATAGATACTGCTAATTATTCTAAGGAACAGTCCATTTATTCCTACTCTTTGTAGTGTTTTTAGTAGGAATGGATGCTGTATTTTGTCAAAAGCTTTTTCAGCATCTATTGATATGATCATATGGTTTCTGATAGGTTTGTTATTGATATAATTGAGTATACTAACAGTTTTCCTAATATTGAACCATCCCTGCATTCCTGGAATAAATCCTACTTGATCATCATGTATTATCCTAGTGATGACTTGTAATCATTTTGGTAAGATTTTATTTAGGATTTTTGCATCTATATTCATCAGGGAGATAGGTCTATAATTTTCTTTCTCTGTTTTAACTCTTCCTGGTTTAGGTAACAGTACTATATTGGTTTCATAGAAAGAGTTAGGCAGAGTTCCATCTTTCCCTATTTTTCCAAAGAGTTTATATAGGATTGGAACCAGTTGTTCCTTAAATGTTTGGTAGAATTCACTTGTGAATCCATCAGGCCCTGGAGATTTTTTTTTTAGGGAGTTCAGTAATGGCTTGTTGAATTTCTTTTTCTGAGATAGGGTTGTTTAGGTATTTAATCTCTTCTTCATTTAACCTGGGCAACTTATATTTTTGTAAATATTCATCCATTTCACTTAGATTATCAAATTTATTGGCATAGAGTTGGGCAAAATAATTTCAAATTATTACTTTAATTTCCTCCTCATTGGTAGTGAGTTCACCTTTTTCATTTATGAATCTAGCAATTTGGTTTTCTTCTTTCTTTTTTTTAATCAAATTGACCAGAGGTTTATCAATTTTATTGGTTTTTTCATAATACCAACTTTTGGTTTTATTTATTAATTAATAGTTTTTTGCTTTCAATTTTATTAATTTCTCCTTTAATTTTTAGAATTTCTAATTTGGTACTTAATTGGGGATTTTTGATTTGTTCTTTCTCTAATTTTTTTAGTTGCATGTTTAGTTCATTGATTTCCTCTTTCTCCAATTTATTCATATAAGCATTTAGAGCTATAATATATCCCCTGAGAGTTGCTTTGAATGAATCCCATAGGTTTTGGTATGTTGTTTCATTATTATCATTAGGATAAAATGGTTAATTCTTTCCATAATTTTTTAAAATGAGTTTATTCAGTTTCCAATTTGTTCTGGGTCTATATCTCCTTGGCCCAGTATTGCATATGACTTTTTTTGCATTGTGATCTGAGGAAGAAGTATTCACTATTTCTGCCTTTCTGCAGTTGATCATTAGGTTTTTATGTCCTAGTACATGGTCAATTTTTGTATAAGTTCCATGTACTGCAGAGAAAAAGGCATATTCCTTTCTATCCCCATCCAGTTTCCTCCATAAATCTACCATATCTGATTTTTCTAACAATCTATTTTACCTCCCTAATTTCTTTCTTGTTTGTTTTATGATTCGATTTATCTAGATCTGATAGCTGGAGGTTGAGGTCTCCCACTAGTAGAGTTTTGCTGTCTATGTCTTCCTGTAATTCTTTCAGCTTCTCTTCTAAGAATTTTGGTGCTGTCCCACTGGGTGCATATATATTCAATATTGAAATGACTTTATTGTCTATGATACCTTTTAGGAGGATATAGTTTCCTTCCTTATCTCTTTTAAAGCTATCAATTTTTTGCTGCTGCTTTGTCTGAGATAAGGATTGCTACCCCTGCTTTTTTTACTTCAGCTGAAGCAAAATATATTTTGCTCCAACCTTTTCCCTTTACTCTATATGTATCTCTCTGCTTCAAATGAGTTTCTTGTAAGTAGCATATTGTAGGATTCTGGTTTTTAATCCACTCTGCTATTTGCTTACGTTTTAAGGGAGAGTTCATCCCATTCACATTCAAGGTCATGATTACTAATTTTTTATTACCCTCCATGCTATCTTCCCTCTGTTTATATTTCCCCCCTTCCCCCCCTTTTATCCATATTCCCCAGTCTTTTGTTTCTGAAAACCACCCCCTTCAGTGTGTTTGCCCTCCTATATCACACCCTCCCCTTTCTTTCCCCTTTCCCTTTTTCCCTTTTCCCTTCCCTTCCTTTTATTATTTCCCCTTATTTCCCCCACTCCCCTTCCCTTTCTACGCCCTCCCTCCCCTTTTCCCCTTTTAATACTTGAAAGGTTAGATGTTTTATAAGTTAACTGAGTATGTGTAGGTTGACTTTAAGCCAAGTTTGATGAGAAGAAGATTCAGGTGTTTCTCCTCTGCTCCATTCTTCCCCACTATTACCATAGGTTTTTTTGTACCTCTTAGTGTAATGAGATTTATCCCATTCAATCCCCTCCCTCCTCCCATCTCTTTCCTATCCCCCTTTTTAGGGTGGTAGTGTTTTTTTTTAGATCCTTCTATTTAAGTCACAGAAAATTCTGAGTGTCTGTCCCTTCTACTTCTGTATATTCTATCGAATAGAGTCAAAATTCCTGAGAGTTATTAGAGTCTTTCTCCCAAGTGGGGTTAAAGCCAGTTATATCCCATTAGATAGTAGTCTCATGGATAGGTCATGAATGTCCATCATTTCTGGCTAGGTGTATTCTCTCTGTTAGAGTTACATTTCTCAAGGTTTTGAGAATCTTTTTTTTTTTTACCCCCATGCTGGGATATAGCCAGTTTCAACTAACTTACTGGATTGCATTTTTTTTTCTTTCACCACTCCCCCTTTTTTTTTTTTACTTTTTCACGTGTCTCTTGAACCTCCTGTTTGATGTCCAAATTTTCTGTTTAGCTCTAGTCTTTTCATCAGAAATTTTTGGAATTCTTCCATTTCGTTAAATGTCCATCTTTTTCCCTGGAAGAGAAGGCTCAGCTTTGCAGGAAAGTAGATTCTTGGCTGCATTCCAAGCTCCTGTGCTCTTCAAAATATCTCGTTCCCCACCCTTCTATCCCTTAAAGTTCATGCAGCCAGGTCCTGCATGATCCTTACTGTGGCTTCTTGATATTTAAATTGTGTCTTTATGGCTGCTTGCAGGATTTTCTCTTTTATCTGATAGTTCTGCAGTTTGGCCACAACATTCCTTGGTGTTTTCGTTTTAGGATCTTTTTCTGGTGGGAATTGATGTACTCGTTCAATAACTACTTTGCCCTCCAATTCCATGG
Organism: Macrotis lagotis; assembly: GCF_037893015.1. NCBI lineage: Eukaryota > Metazoa > Chordata > Mammalia > Peramelemorphia > Peramelidae > Macrotis > Macrotis lagotis. Next base: position 170,726,654 of record NC_133665.1, read on the forward strand.
TGTCAGGGCAGTTTTCCATCACTAGATCCTGTAATATTAAGTCCAGGCTTTTTTTCTCTTCAATGTTTTCAGGAAGTCCTATAATTTTCAGGTTGCCCCTCCTCGATCTATTCTCAAGAGAAGTGGTTTTGTTGATGAGGTATTTTACATTTGCTTGTATTTTTTCTATTTTTTGATTTTGTTTTACTGACTCTTGCTGTCTAGTGGAGTCATTAGTTTCTGTAGACTCCATTATTTTTTGGGGGGAGGAGTTTTCTTCATTAACCTTTTGCAACTCCTTTTCCAATTGGTCAATTCTACTTTTGAAAGAGCTTTCCATTTGACCAATTGAGGTTTTGAGAGAATTAATTTCTTTTTGCATTTGCTCATTTGAAGATCTGAGAGAATTATTCTCATTTTGTAATTGTCCAATTGATGATCTGAGAGATTTATTCTCCTTTTGTGTTTGTCCAATTGTACTTTCTAAGGTTTTGTTTTCTTGTTGCAAGGTATTAATTGTCTCTCCCAAGTTTTTAAGCTCCTTCCTTATTTCTTCAAGGAAGTCTTTCTGTGCTGGAGACCAGATTGTATTCTCCTCAGAGGTTCCAGGTCTCTCTGAGTTGGGGTCTTTCCCTTCCAGGAATTTTTCTATGGATCCACCTTTCCACTGACCCTTCTTCATTATGCTAAGACCTTGAGTTGGGGTGGGGGGCTGGTTCACCTGGGCTTGGGATCGCCAAAGGCTTTATCAAGTGCAGTTTCTCTGGCTGGCCAGTAGGAGGTGCTGGTTGCTCTCTCTGGATTGTCTGCGACCTTGGTTGGGAGGCCTTCTCCCTTTGCCTGAAGGCAGGAATTGGAAGTATTGAATTCTTTTGCCTTCAATCAATGGGGGGCTTTACCCTGGCCTGAGGTCATTCCTCAGCTGGGCTGGTTCTTCAGCTCACACACCTGGGCCTGAGGGAGAAGTAGTTTTCAATTGTTTGGGAGGAGGCCTCTGTGCAATGGAGACATGCCCTCAGAGTTTTTCAGACCTGAGGAGCCTAGGGATGGTGTCCACAGCTCTCCTGCTCCAGAACTCTTCCCTCAGCCTGGTCCCGAGCTCCAGGGGGACAGCATCGACACCAGTGCCTATGCTCCCCCGCCGACCCAAGCCCCTGTCATCCAGCCCCACCACTGATCCAGCAGGTCCCGCTCTCAGCTGTTAATCTGGCTGATCTGGGGCTGATCCTCCCTCTGAGCCCAGACTCACCCGCGGGTACTCAGCCAAGGCTGCTGCGGGAGACAAATCCTGTGGTAGATGTTCTTTCTCCTGGCTTTTCTTTCTGGGTTTTATGGGTCGGATTTCTTTCAAGAGGTTTGTTTCATGTGATAGATGGGGAAGAGATCAGGAGACTTTAGAACTGTGCCTGTCTTCTCTCCGCCATCTTGGCCAGAAGTCCTTGTCTTTCATTCTTGAAGAAGATCATGACATCATGGAGATACCATATCAAGCAAGTGAATTGATGAGGGGGTACTGTGCTAAGTCACCAGTCTCACTTTTTCCTCCCTAGCCAACTGGTTCCAGTAGCCAAATAAGAATCAGAACAACTGGCGATGACCCTGGATGTGAGGCAGTCAGAGTTAAGTGACTTGTCTAAGATCACACAGCTGGTGTTAAGTATCTGAAGTCAGATTTGAATTTATATCTTCCTGACTCTCAGGCTGATTCTATATCCACTGTACCATCTAGCTGCCCAATAATAGTAACTAGTATTTATATTTAAGATTTCCAAGGTGCTTTACAAATGTAATCCATTTGATCCTCTTCACAGCTCTGGGATGTAAATATCAATCCTAATTTTACAAATAAACTGAGGTACAAAGAATTTAAGTAAGAATCTGAGAAACAATTTTAATTTAGATCATTCTGATTGTAAGTCTTGTACTCTATGCACTGTGCCAACCAGTTGCCTAGTTTCCTCTTTGATAAAATTATATTAGAATGGTCTGGTAAGAACCTTAAACTGCCATGAAATTCTATGAAACTCATAAAAGCTTTTGTTAAGCACAAAACATTTTTTCTAGGCATTGTAGGGGATAAAAACTGAGAGATTCAATCTTAGCCTCATGGAGTTTAAAGTCTAGCTAGCAGGACAAGATTAGTAGATGTGAAAATGACTTTCCACCCAAAACAGTACATGCTAAATACCAAAGGAGAAACACAGATAATTAAGTTTTATGAATACTTATTAAGTTTACAAATTCTAGGTATTATATTAGATGCCAGGAATATGAAAACAAAAGCAAAATTGTGCCATCACTAAATAAACTTTTTTTTATATCGGGGAAGAAACATGCAAATTGTCCAACAGGACAGTCTTTGCAAAAGTATGAAGGGAAGAGATGGAATTGTTACGGGGGCTGGGTGGGGGGAGCAGAAAGTAAATCTCTTCAGATCTAATATCAAGTACTAACAGAGATATAACATGAAATTATTCTAGATAGGCTGGAGTCAGATTGTAAAGGGTTTTAAATGTCAAACAGGGTAATTTGAATGATATTTTAGAGATAATAGGAAGTTATTTAATTTCTTGGATAGAGGAATAGCATAGTCACACTTATGTTTTAGAAATAATCCGTTTAGAATATAGATTGGAGACAGCAAAGCCTGGAGATAGGATGAGTCATTAGGAGATGATCATAATGGTTCTTTTGAAAATTGATTGATATAGTGACTTGATACATTGAAGGGAGGAATGAATTCAAAGATGAGGAGGTAAGTCATCACACCTTGGCAGCTGGCTGGACATGGTTGGGGAGTGAGAGTGAAAAGTTAAGGAAGACAGATGACCTGGGTGACTAGAAGAATGGTGGTTTAATTTACAGAAATAGAGAAGACACACAGGAAAGGAAGTCCTGTCTTCAGTACACCCTAGAAGATTCTGAGGGACAGACTGATGGTACTGATGAGTCATGAACCTTTGGGAAGCCTTTTCAGTAGTCCTCTAACCCCAGTAGACCTCAATTCCCTTCTGAAAATGGGTAAGAAATGACTGATCAATTTTCTCTTAAGGGCTCTTATGTAAAATATGTATTTTTAAATTTTATCTCTAACTGGTAATATTGGTGAAGGGAACCCCAGAAACTCTTTCCAGTGCAACTCAGCAAATATTGTTTACCATATGTGAATGATGTGAGATAAACTGAAGTTAGGTGATTTGCCCAGGTTCACACAGTCAGTATCTATTAGAAGAAGGATTTGAACTTAGGAATTCCTAGTTCCAGGGCCACTAAACAGGCTTCCTTTTGCTTGTCAATAATCCTATAATTATCATGATTATTATTCATGATTAAGTCAGAAGACCTGCCCCAAGGCTTGGCTTTATCACATCTGAATCATGTTATGTGTCTAAATCCCCAAAATTTCTCTCCTAAGTTTCTTCTCTGTAACATATATACTTTCTTTTAAAAAAAAAAAGAATTGCACAAAGTGTAAAGTGAAACATTATACTGAGATATCCTACTTTATCACTGCATGATTCTTTGTTGAGAGTCAGAATGGTTCTTGGAGAGTGCTACTTTTGGAGCCAGGAGACCTAAATTCAAATACCAACACCTCTAAGCACAGAAGTATATCACTTCAATTCATTGCTATTTCCATTTACTCTTCTTGGAAAATGGGGTTGATAATGCTATGTTTTACTACCTCACAGACAAGTGGTACATGGATAGAGAACAAGACTTAGAATCAGGAGGACCTGAGTTCAAATCTAGCTTCAAATGCCTACTAATCGTGTGACCCTAGGAAAGTTACTTCACCTCTATCAGCCTCAGATTTTTCATCTGTAAAATAAGACCAATAATAGCCCCTTATTCTCATGATTATTATGAGGAGCAAATGAGCCAATATTTTGCTAAATATTTTGCAAAACTTAAAGTTCTATATAAATCCTATCTATTATTGTTATTATTAATCAAGTTAGATATTCCAGAATCATAAGATCCTAGCATTAGAAAATGACCCCAGAAACCATCTAGTCCTAAACCTGAACATGAATCCTTTGTTCAATATAGCTGTCACTCATTCTTCCTCTAAACACCTTTGCTGAAGAGGAACCTCTAATCTCCTATGCCCCAATGCAATTCATTATACTTTGGAATACTTCTAATTTTAGGAAGTTTTTTATTTATGTCAAAACTAAATTTTTTTTTGCAACTTAAATTCAAAATGTCAAACATTTACTAAATGATTTGCAGGTGTGAAATATTGCGTTTTCATCTACAGCTTCTAAGGACCAAGCAGAACAAACTTAATATTTAATTCATATAACAGTTTTAAAAAATACTAGAAAATACTATCTATCCCCTCCTCCCCCTCCTCAGTCTTCTCTTCTCCATGATATACATTCTTATTTCCTTTGGCTGATCCTAATACAGTATAAACTCATGAGTTTTCACCATACTGCTAATCCTTCAGAAGTATCATGCTACTCATGAATGTAATCAGAAATATGATTCCTGAAGCAGAATGCATTCCTCTAAATGTTAGGCATTTATAGAGATATTCCCTCCCCTGTCCTGAAGATTACATCTCTTAGCCCAAACTAAGATTATATTAGATTAGATCACTCAGACTACTGACTCATAAAGTGTTTACAATCCCCAAAGCCTCCAAGCCTTTTGCCAGACAAATCATCTGTACTTCCCCTCAGCTTATACTTGAGAAATCGATTTTTTTGATCCCAAGTATAAGACTTTAGCCTTATTTCTATTAAATTGATTCAATTTCACCTCTTTGAATTAAGCTTGATTTTCTGATCAAGTTCTTTTAGAATTGACTCTGACATTCCATGTAGAATACCAGGGTTCCTTAGCCCAATCCTCTTATTTAATAGATCAAGAAATAGGTGTGGGGACAGCATGGATCTTGGAGTCAGGAGGACCTCAGACACTTAATTACCTAGCTGTTTGACCTTTTGCAAGTCACTTAACCCCATTACCTTGCAAAAACCAAAAAAAGATAAAAGAAACAGAAAGACAGGAATATGAAAGGACTAGCCCAAGGTCATATGGGTAAGAAGTAGCCAAGGCAGGTTATGAAGTCATGTTGTCCAACAAGGGTAGTGCCTTCCTTCTTCCACTTATCTCCAATTTAGCCTGTCTATAACTTGTTTGTAACTAGCTGTTTGTATGTTGTATCCTCCATTAGACCATGAACTCTTTGAGAACAGGGACTGCTTTTGTCTTTTTTTTTTGTCCCCCTAATGCTTAGCATAATGACTGCTTAATAAATATCAGTTGACCAACCAACTGACTGATTCCAACTTGAGGGCTCTTTGTAGACAAGTCCTTTACAAACTTCAAAGCACTGCATGCATAAGACTAAATTTCCTCTTCTCTTTTCACTGCAAATCTGATCCAGTTCCATAAGAGTTAAAGCCAGCAGCAGCAATTCCACAACCTCATCTAGTTGGGCTGCCTTCTGAGAGTTAGAGGCGGAAGTGACATCTGTCACTGCAGACAACACTGATTGTCAGAAATAATCATGTCCTTAGGAAGCGACCAAAAAAAAATCCTCTACAGGCTCTCCAAGCAAATAAGTTGTTGGCAGTAATTTTGATGTAGTGGTGGGGGGACCCTTTGTGAGACTAGCAAACTCCAAGTACAAAGCCAAGTCATGTACCAGGCTGAATGGGGATATACCTAAACAGGAAGTCTTCTTAATAACTAGAATTAGTTTCTTTTGCTCCATTCTAACTTGACCTCCAGTGAAAGGAATTTTAGTGGGCTGTTGCCCAGCAGTTCAAATAATTTTGTTTTTCAAGTTGTAGGGATTGCTTTGAGAGTTTTTATCAACTGCAAGTACAGTCTGTAGCCACAATCATCTTACATTTCTTCATCTATAAAGTGGGAATAATAGCAATATATCGCTCTGAAGCAAGACTTGATTCATGTATTTTCCTATTCATTGGCAAAAACATCATAGAGTCGAAATGACTTTGGGTATATACTTGGATAGCCAGTGTTGTTACGCTGCTTCCCCTGATCTTAAATGCCATGGAAGAAAGGATCTCCGTGCAAATGTCAGTTCTGCCCATTAAAAGCAGTATCTCTTCATTTTTTTAGGCCTCAGTTTCCTGAGATTCTAAATAAGTGGGTCAGACTAAATAATATCTAAGGTACCTTTCAACTCTTAATATTCTGTGAATTGTTGATTATAAAAGGGACTGCCCCATCACAAACATGAAAATCTACCTGTGACGCAGAAGAACAGCTCATTAAAGCTGGGTTAAAGCTTTGGAGAGTCTCACATAATGAATCCTTTTTTCACTTGTGCCCAAATCTGGATCTTTCCCTGGCATCATCTAAATTTGACTCATTTTGTTATTCTTGTTTATTTTTTTCAGTGATGGTCTATTCTTCATGACCCCATTTGGAGTTTGCTTGGCAAAGACATTGGAGTGGTTTCCCATTTCCTACTCAAGCTCATTTTACAGATGAAGAAACTGATGCAAATAGAGTTAAGTGACTTGCCCAGAGTCACATAGCTAGTAAATATGTCTAGTGCTCTGTCCCTTGTATCATATCTAGCTGCCCAGTTGACTTATTTTTATCCTCACTCATATCTTCCCCTGAAAATAATACTGATCTCTATATCCTCTCAACAAAAAGGCAAAGGACTCTTAGTTTCCATAACAATCAGGTTACCAAACCACAGACTATAGAATAGGCTTTATTGAACCCAATCCAACCTATAATATACCCCACAAAGAATTTTTGCAAAATATTATTTAAAAGGTTATGTAAATAGTCAAAATTGGCATGGTTTCCTTTGCCTAAAAATGGAACTCTGAAAGGCTGAAGTTTTCCACTGGCACATATTTTTAAGAATTCCTTTTTTTTTTATTAATTTGTAATTGACCTTCAGCTGACAATGGCTCTGTTCCTTGTACCTTCATGTTTTCCAGTCTCCTTGTCTAGTAGCTAATGATTTGTAACCATATAGCAACACTTGAGAATCATAAAATTGCAGAGTATTAGAAATGGAAAGGAATAAGAGCTATAAATATTAGGGCCCAGAAATCAGGAATTTTCCTGGGGAAATAAAAATGGAGGAGGGATGGTGATAACATTTTCATTCCTTCAGTAGTATACAACCAACTGATTTTTTGCCCATATTTAGAAAGAATAATTAGTTTAATAGGAAGCTACCAGATGGTTCACTCCCCCAGCCCACCCAGCTGTACCCCAGGTAAGATGCTTTATTCTAATCTTCCCAACAACAACGGTTACACCACTGCAATCCCTTCTCCACTGAATTAGGGATGCATTTCAGACCATTGACCCTGGGGGTCAAAAATGCTAGACATGACCTGGAAAAGACCTTAATTACTTCAGCACCTTTGTTTCTGAGGTGAGGCAAATGAGGCCAAGAGAGAAAAATTTGCCAAAGTTCACAGACTTAATAGTGGCGAATTTAAACACTCAAAGGGATCTTTGATCTCACTGGATTGTCTGTTCCCTCCTGTATCCCAAGTCACACCTCATCAATACCTATCCATGCTGCGTAGCTCATGAACACATCTCTGTGAAGGCAGAGAAGACTCTTAATTTGTCTGGACATCATGAAGCCACGACTTAACCACATTTGATGCAACCGAATGTCTTTAGGCACAGTGGATAAAAATGGAATCAGGAAAACGTGATACTAGCTATGAGACTCTGAACAAATGGTTTCACCTTTGTCTCTCTGTTTCTTTAACTGTAAAAATGGTTAAAATAATTACAATAACCTATTATCTAAAAAGATAACACATATGAAGCATTTTGTAAATTTCAAAGTGTTATAAAAATGTTAATAGCATTATCTTTTTTTTTCCCCCAATCATGCATCTGTTTAGAGGTAGGTAGGTGTAGCAGAGGATATCTAGGTGTGGAGTGACCTCAACCAATCATTAGCTATCACTATGGGCAAGTCACTTACCCTCTCTCTGGCTCAGTTTTCCCCTGTCATAAAATGGAGATTATACTTCCCAGGATTGTCATGAGGATCAGATGATTTCCTCCCATCCTTCTTTCATCCTTGTCTTCTTCCTCTTTCTCCTTTCCTCTTCCTCCCTCCCTTCCTTCCTTCCTTCCTTTTTTTTCAGATACCCTCTAAATAAAACCCTCAATACCTTCATAATTAAGTCACCTCCCACATAGAGCTCCTTTAGATATATTTGGTCTAATATAGCAGCTTGCCTCATCTTTATGTTATTTTCATTTGAGATAATGGTGTTAGAAGAATACCTATATTATGGCTCTAAGGATGTTAGTGGTAAAGTATTTGCTGTAAAAAATCTCTGCAGATCTTTCCCATTTTTCTTTTGCATATTGTTCTCTATCCTAGTTTTGGGACAATTTTGTCCTTTTGGATATCTGGCCAACCTTTCTTTAAATGTTTTATCCTCTGTCTTTTTTTGTGAAGCAATTCTTATATTTCAATGTTCTTTTCTGTAAGATTTTACAAACAAGTTTACTATCTAATAATGCCCTTTTGTGCCACATTTTAATTGACGATTATGGTACTTTCTAGATTCTTGCAATCATCTCATTGAAACTGATTTAGAAGATGTAAGCTTTGATAGAAGGGCAGACTCCCTTTCTATCTGAATCTGTTTCATCATCAATAACTCATTTAACTATGTTAGAAAGGAGTTGTCTTAAATGCACACCTTACCTTTTCCTTCATTTTTATTCTTTAAGTATGATCAATTTTAATTTAATATTGGCAGAAAGAAGCAATAAATGTTAATAATGTGGCAACTCTAGTCCTTTCTCTTGGTTGATGATGGTTTAAAGATTTGTGAGGAAGGTGGTATTGTTCTGGTCAAGCTTAATTCTAATCTGTCCAGTGATTCAAGCTCATGATCAAAATGCAATTATTACAGTCATGGCTCAGAAAATCCAATTAAAATTATTTTTTTCTTAGTAACAAAGAGATACAAAGGATAAATCCTAAGGTTTATAAAGTAATTCAGAAAAAAGAAAACTAAACCATTTATTCTCTTCTACCTTAGCATTCATCAAGTCATCTGGTCACATTAGGTTAGTAAGGTGATCCCACAAGACAATGGAAATTCTAATACCTCTGACAATGTGTCTGCAGGCTGGTCTTTTTAAACCATTTCTGTTGTTACTGACCCAAATCTTCAAATATTCCCTTCCTACCAACAAAATAATGTTTCCTTTTTGAAGGCTATTCCCAGCCTGCCTGGGAGACATATATTTGACAATTGGCTAGTATGACATGAAGTTCAAAATTAAGTGGGTCGTATAAATTTTCTCCCATGACAGCCCGCTTTGTACAGCAGAGAAAAGGGAAATTTTAGTAGCTCCCTTGAACAATAACAAGTATATATTTATATGCAATACATATATGTATATGAATATGTAAAAATACATCCATAAATATTTCTATCTCTATATATATATTTGCTTATACTTACACCTATATTTATTTAATTATATAATGTATTGAGCATAAATTTGAAAGGACATTTATATCTATTTCTATATCACAGAGGTAAAAACAACATGGATTCCTCTCTGTCCTGTCTGCCTGATGTTCCAGAATTTATGACCCAGAAATTTCTTCACACTACAACTCAACCCAAATTACTGACATTAGAAATACTCAGTCCTTGTGGTCTCTTTTTTTAAAACTATTTCCTCCTAGAATCTTAAGTTTAAAAAGGTTGCCAGGACATGATGTCTTCATTCCTCTCTAGGTTGTACAACTGTCTTTCCCAGACTTTCTCTTTTATACCTCCACGTGGACACCTCTCTCTAAACTTCTGCCATGCTTTTGAACTTCATTTTACATTATTGTCTCATTCTGCTTGAATTTATTTTCTCAGTGGTTAACACAGAATCTAGTAAATAGAAGCACTTAATTCTTATAGATTTGACTTGATTTCTGGATTCAGAATAATTGAAGTCTGTTATATCATGCCTTTAATTACACTAGGAATCAAACACTTCATCACCATCCCATTAACTCCCAGAAGAAAATAGAAAATGATTCTCCTATTATTTTGGGTTTCTGACACCCACCTCTTAATAGAGTTTACTTGATTTCATCATGGAGGTAGGCACATATTCTATCAAGTCAGAGCAGTATTTATGCCTTATTTTCCATGTGATATAAAAGGATAATTCCTTCCTATAGCCTTCAGAACACAGTGATATCACAGGACACAGTGCTAGCAAACATGAACAGAGACAATGCACATCAGGATGGTTCCACACAATCTAGATGTGGTATTATACCCAATTTACAGGCTTGTCCTGTAGAAAGAAAAAAGGAACATCTACCAAAGCTGAGGCAGTAGAGAGTATGATAAGGTGCAAAGCATAGTGGATGTGAAGACAGAGATTCTGGATTCCAATTCTAGATCAATTGCTTTTTAGCAAGTCCCATAAGCACATTGGCCTTCCTTCCTTCCCCAGTCAAATAAGGAGGGAGGTCTAGAGGACTACAGTCTAGTTCTGAATCTAAGTCTCCCAGGTCTAAGTCCTAGATGGCCTAGGTGGACTTAGTGTACTAGAATCAGAACTATTAGCAGAAATGTTGAAACCCAGTGCAAACTTCATTGGAGATTTCCTAGATCAAACAGCCAAAATGAGGACATCAATTCAAATTTTAAAGACTAATTTGGTAGGAAAACACTCAAGGACACAAGACCCTAAGAAGGCTGGGAATTCATAAATGGGCAGAAGGCACTGGGATATAAGGAACTGGGTAAGAGGAACTGAGATGATGTTGGGCCATAAAGGAGAAAATACGCTCGTTCAAGGGGGAAGTCATCTAGTTGGTAGATTTAGATTTAATATTCTACATTAACTAGATACTAAGCTCAGTTGTTTTTGAAACTAATAAAGAATAAATGTTCTTAAAATCTTTGATTTGAACTCAGGTCCTCCTGACTCCAGAGCTGATGCTCTATCCACCTAGCTGCCCCCCAAGCATGAGGTTTCTAAGAGCAAGGGCTCACATGTGAAAAAACAATCAGAAAGGATCCTAGACCAGTGATAGAGTATTTAGTTCTTGAAATCACTTAATTCAAGGGATCAAATATTTCCATGATAACAGCCAAATTTTCCATTAGATGCTTTGTGAGCCACCTGACTTTCAAGCTTTACAAGTTGAGATGCCTTTTGGGGGGACCCTTTCACTCCCTTGGGACTTAATTAGCAACCTCAGCAATGATCATCTTCCATTCAGCTGCCCTCTATACCACAAGTAAGAGGAGGGAAGGAGGCAGCATTCATCTCCTCTTAACCATTATAATACAAATGATGTATTTGTATTATTTCAAGGCAAGTCAAATCCCATGGGCTCTCAGGGAAACTAGGACCAGCTAAAAATGACAATTTTTGTTTAAAAAAAATACATGTGCTTCTACTCCAAGAATAAATGCTGGGTATAAGATTAATCTTAAATATGGCTTATCAGTCTTGAGGAGAAACTTGAATTCCTCTATTTCCCTTTAAGGACTATGCCATTGAATACTTTTAAGCAACTTCATGATTCCAGTCCATTAGCTTTTCTCTTATATGGAACTATAAAAAGGAGGGGGAACTTCTAGATCATATCTTCATTCTATATCCAGAACTATAACTGGGAAGTCTGCAGTTAAGAGTTTAGTGAATCTTTAAATTTAGATTTGTTATCTTCCAATCAGCCCATTCTTTTCTTGGAAACTAATAATTTTTACAAAGTATTTAAGTGAAAATTTTGCTTATATCTAATAAAATCCAGGGAATTCCTCAATGCCTCACTCACTATTTCAACTAGCTCTGTCATCATTGCTCAAATAGGATAAGGGAATAGGCACCTATTAAACACCCACTATGTGCTGATCATGCAGTGCTCTACAAACATAACCTCATTTTATCGTCACAATAAATAATCTTGAGTTAGGTTCTATCACCATTTTACACTTAAGAAAACTACAAATAGATGGAAATTAAGTTTCCTACAATCACACAGATTTGAACTTCTAGATCCAGTTCTCTATTCCCATACTATCTCACTTTTCAGAACAGCAGAAGCAGGAAAAATCAAAAATGTTTTTAGGTGACAGCTTTTTAAATCAACTTTTATGTTCCCTTCCCCACAAAACATTATAAATCAAAATAAAATGAATTATCTTGTACCTGGGAAACTACATTATTTTATTATCCTGGTTCCATGTATCTCTGAATTCTTGGACATATACTGTTACATTTTATAAGAAATAAAATGCCATTTAAAAACTGATATCATATATAGTTGATTCTCTCATAAGCATGACAGCTTTTAAAATATATGTTCCTAAAAATACAGATATCAACTGACTTCCAACAAGATGGTTTTCACTTATACTTTCTCACAGGTCAAAATTCTGTCAAAATTCCCTTGGTATATAGGCACTTTAATTAGGAATTTGTCCATCTGGGACAAGTAACAGTGTTCATTTTTATTTGAAAAGAAACACTGTGTATGAAGGTAATGTTAATAGGGCATCTATGTGAAGGCTGGGGAGAATAGGGAAAGGCAGGGAAAGCCTTTGACTTACTAAACTTAATTAGCTAATTTTTGCTAGGTGGATGCTATATTCTTTCTACTCTGATAATGGACAGGAAGGAATGTCAGCATCTTTAAATTCAATACCATTTAATTTTGATTCCTTGAGACAAATCCCAACTGTCCCAGCCTGATTATAGCTCTGCATGCCATTAATTTTTAGATATGCTCATGAATCAAAATTTCACATTGGTCAATCCATACTTCCAAGGAAGAAATCATTAAAGCAAGACAAGAAATTTCAGTGGCTTGATGTTTTATAATTGACACTTTCCTTCTCTTAATCCTCTCAATACTATATTATGCCTTTCTGCCAGGCTTGTTATGACTTAAGACTGAATGACTAATTGTTGGACATGTTTTCATTGAGATGGATATTCACATATGAGTTGGACATGATGATCTGTGAAATTCCTTCTTTGAAAGTTTATGAGAGGGGCAGCTAGGTGGCACAGTAGATAAAGCACCAGCCCTGGAGTCAGGAGTACCTGGGTTCAAATCTGGTCTCAGACACTTATATTACCTAGCTGTGTGGCCTTGGGCAAGCCACTTAACCCCATTTGCCTTGAAAAAAAAAACCTAAAAAAAAAAGTTTATGAGTCTGAAAACATATAGACTTCTTGGTAATTACAAAATCCTGGGCCCAATTGACAAGAGACAAAATAAGAGGAGGAGGGCAAGAAGAAGAAGAGGAGGGGTGGCTAGGTGGCATAGTGGATAAAGCACCAGCCTTGGAGTCAGGAGTACCTGGGTTCAAATCCGGTCTCAGACGCTTAATAATTACCTAGCTGTGTGGCCTTGGGCAAGCCACTTAACCCCATTTGCCTTGCAAAAACCTAAAAAAAAAAAAAAAAAAGAGGAGTCTCTTTTTTCTAAACAGTGCTCAGATAAAGAAAATCCATCACAATCTTCCCTTTTTCTTACTTTGAGAACTTATTAAAGTCATACTTAAGAGAGTAAAAATTTTCTTCCTTTTGCAACAGGGTGACAATCCCAGTGACATTTCATTCTTTCCTACAACCATACTTTATTTTTCAACCAATATCAATGATAGAAGCACACAGAAAACAGTTATGTGAGGCTTTACCTACATTAAAATCACATGTAATGAGGTTCCTTAATATGTCATGCAAAGACAAACACATTGGGATGCTTGAAGTGGTTCAGTCAAGCTGGGAAGTAATTGGAGATACTAAAAAAGTTTTTGTTTATGTCATTTGTCTTAAATGTCTCACTGTTAGATATATATCCCAAGAAGATCAAAAGTAAAAAGAAAGTTCTCATATATAGCCAAATATTTATAGCAGCACTTTTCATTTCATTTCTTTCTTTAATCTAGCAGAAAAACCCACATACAGATATGCACACACATATGTGTTGATGTACACATATGTGTTGATGTATACTTACACACAAAAGCACATGCATATATACATATAAAGATATGCTTTAAAAATTATAGTAAAGAATTATGGAACATATTACTAATAGCAAATGAAGTTAAAAAGCAAAAGAAATTTAAATTTTTCTATCTTATTAGATTAGATTAGGTATCTTGCAAAAATAAATTTAACAGAAGTGGGAACACAGGCTATTCTAACAGCCATGACACAAATCATTTCCAAGTAAACCACCATCTGGACAGTCTCAGGAGCTGGCATGCCGCCCTGAGAGATAAGGTGCAGCGGAGTCCTTGGGAGCTGGACATTCCGCCCCACAGACCAAGGGCACTAGACACAGCTGTGTTTTACCACCTCCCCCCTAACATACCCCCTTATCCTGTAACGCAAGACACTGCACATACACACCACTTGTGCACCCCCATTCCCTCAATTATTCTTTGTTCTACCCTGGAAGACCTGACAGTATATATGTAATAGCTAAGCAGTAATAAAATTGAGCTGGAGGCATAAGGCAGTGGTGGCTTGACTCCTTATTCTCAGCTCCCCTCCGGGAGAGAGGTGGCCACTGTGGGCCCCAAGGTGAAGCAAGCCACAACAGAAGTCCAGTAAACTTCTTAAAGAAACAAACTAAGAGAAGCCAATATAAAATTGCTAAAGAAAATAAAATGGAATAATTAAACTACAAATAAACTAAATTTCAGTATAAAATGTTGATTCAAACCAAGATCATATATACTAAAAATAAAATCTAAAATTTTTCTATGAATGTGTTGCCCAATACAATAGTTGGTAGTCTTAACACCCACTACAAATATGAGAAAAATCACATTCTGTAAAAAATATCTATCTTCAACAAAGGAAAGCATTTAGGAAAAGCTAAGTAAAACAATGACAAAATAGTGATAATTATGTAGTGAGACTTTAATATGGTACTATTTTCACACCAAAAAAATTAATGCCTAATGTTTAACCAAAGTCTCTTTGCACAGAATTCTTGTCCTAAATTTTAAAGCAAAGTACTTGCTAGTCTGAAATTTCATTAAAACACAATCTAGTGTTTGATATTTCTGAAATTAATTCAAAGAAGTTTGAATTAAACTAGTCAGACTGAAAAACATGTTCAGTTATGAAAAGGCTAATATAATATCCCTCAGTATCTCAATTCAAATGTCTATAATTGTTACATTAGTCCTAGCATATTTTTTTTAAAAATTTAAGCATTTCAAATAATTTATTTCATTGAAGTATTAAATTTAATCTTGGGTATATTAGAATTATAATTTGTCAGTATTTATTGACAAGTAACTAAACCCACATTCTGCCTTTAAATTTTCATGAGTTGGTTATCAGGCTGATTTGCTTCATATTTCTTCATTGTCCTTTCTTCTGTGTCAGAATTTTTACAAAGAAAGTTATATCATCTGCTTCCCAGAAATTTTAATTTATCTCCATCAAAAATTACTTTGAATTTCACTTCAAAACGTTAAATGCTTATCAAATTTATTTAAACTTAATTTAAAGACCTATGTCTTTTTGCTTTCTCATTGTCCATATTTTTATGCATTAATTCCTTTCTAAAGGAGTTAAATTCATTGGATAACTTTCAGTTACTTTCTTCTATACTAAGAACTTGTTTTTCCACTACTGGCATAATATGACTGATGAGATCAAATTGTAGAATGAAATCGCTTTGTTACTCTTTTTTTATACTTTTTTTTTTAGGTTTTTGCAAGGCAAATGGGGTTAAGTGGCTTGTCCAAGGTCACACAGCTAGGGAATTATGAAGTGTCTGAGGCCGGATTTG
Source organism: Macrotis lagotis (assembly GCF_037893015.1). Classification (NCBI taxonomy): domain Eukaryota; kingdom Metazoa; phylum Chordata; class Mammalia; order Peramelemorphia; family Peramelidae; genus Macrotis; species Macrotis lagotis. The sequence goes on from NC_133665.1 coordinate 170,742,432, forward strand.
AACCCAGGTACTCCTGACTCCAGGGCCGATGCTCCATCCACTGTGCCACCTAGCCGCCCGTATCACGTTTTTTAATGGTGCCTTGGTTTTGGACATCTTTCAAGCTCTGGATTTGAATTGTTCTTTCTTGGATGGTTTCTTGTTGGAAAACATCTTGGTTCCATTTTTCCTTTACTATTTGAATTGTTTCTTGAAGTTCCTTTGCTTTTATATTGAACCTGGTCCTTTATATTGGACCTCTTTATATACATTCTAAAATTAGTGGATTTTTTTTCTGAAGGAATCATGTTTAAGGGCTAGCTTAACTTTAGAAAGTCCTTGACAAAAACCATCACTCATGTCTGAGACCGTATAAGTCACATTGTCGAAAATGAAGCCACTGAGCTTGTTCTCGCCAGAAGTTATGTTCAGGGACGAGTTTTGATGTCTGACCTGGTTCGTGAAGTCATTTGGGTACGGTGGACTTCAACTGCGGTCTCTGAATTGTCTGCTTTGTTTTTTTCAGTTTCTTGTCTGACAGTTCAGCTTTATTTGTCCACTGACAGGTTCGGCATTCAGTTTGAAGTCTGAAGTTCATCATTCTTTTCTTTTCAAACTTTATGTATTCTTTTGTATACTGCGTTTCTTTTGGTTTATCTTCAGTTTTGTCTTTTTCCAGTGCCAGCTGAAGCCAGAGTGACACTTCTTTCTTTAGGCTACAAATTGGAGGCACTATATTTCCTCTTCGTGACTCTCAGCATCCCTCCGTTGGTGATTCTGGATCTTCTTCTGCCAAGTCTAATGCTGACATCTCTGGGTTCAATCTGTCCAGCTCCCACCCAGCAGCGGCCACTGCCCCTTAGGGACCTTCCCCAGATCCTTGTCGCTCTTGTGGTCCATAGCTTTGCGCTGGAGCCCGGTGTCCCTCCGTGGGGGGCGGAGGGCCGAGACAGAGACCCCCTCCCCCAAGAGAGAAATCCTACAAAGTCTCTGTGCCCGGGGCGACCTGCCAACTCCGCGCAGCCCTGCCGGCTAACGGTCCTGGAGCGCGAGCGCAGGGCCCGTTGGAAACGACGGTTTCCTGGAGAGAGCCTGGCCCCCAGCCCTGGAGAGAGCCTGGCCCCCAGCCCTGGAGAGAGCCTGGCCCCCAGCCCTGGAGAGAGCCTGGCCCCCAGCCCTGGAGAGAGCCTGGCCCCCAGCCCAAGCGCTTTTTATGATGGCCAAGAACTGCCCCCAAAGGCGATTTGCAGCCACTGGGGACTGGCTGAACAGAAGGCAACGCGCAAAGGTGATGCCTTGTCCGAAAAGAAAGAAGTCACCTTGACTCTAAAAGAATCACGCTGGGTGGCTGTGGGCAAGTCACTTAATTTCTTAGGGCTCCATCACACTCTCCAAAGTTTCTAAATTGCAGAACAATTGTTGATGTGCATTGGTAGAAGAAGCTACCCACTGAGAAGTCCCTATAACAAAGGAATGACAGAAGCAGTGTCGGTTCATATCCCCTATGAAATGATGGATATGAGAAATACTGAGAAACTTGGGCAGACTTTTATGAATTGATGCTATGTAAAGTAAGGTCAATGAAGGAATCAATATAAACAATTCCTTCATCCATGCAAATGGAGAGAACAGTAACAAACCTTACAGAAACTGAATGCAATGTCAGTATAAAGACTTTAGTTGTACCAAAGAAGAGATGACAGAATTTTTATCCCATCCTTATTTGCAAAAGTGGGGACTATATATCCTTGGTTAAAGAACCTGTAATTTTCTCCCTCTTATTTTTTTAAACCAGTGAAGATATGGGAGAATTAATATTTATGTGGGGAATGTAGGGTGTTGGTCTTCACAGGGTGTGGAGGGGAGCCCTTAGGGAATCCATTACAAAGGATAAATGGCCCAGCCAATCACAAGACTGGAAGAGTTTTCCTAATCCAATTCCAGGGATAGCAAACCCCAAAGCAGTTCTCAACCAGTCAAGAGTGACCCAGAAATCTTGACCTAAAGCAACTGAGTTTGTGCAATTAGGTAATTGAATATTAACCCACATACCCCCTATAACAGGGGTTCTTCAGCATATCATACCTCCTATGATGTGTGTGGGGGATCATATTAGGGGCATGTCATGGAATGGGTGGACCTCTTGGATTGTACCTAGGAACATCTAAGAAGGAGGGAAAAGAGTCTCTGAAGACGACCATAAATTGTCTAAGGTTCCAAGACCAATTCATGCTTCATGCCTAGGTGAGGTACTGTACCTTGTGTTATCTTGCAAGGTTCATGAATAAAATGTACAATTTTCTCTCACTCTAGCAGGTGTTTTTCATTCATTTATAACAATTTAGAAATGAAAATAATGTGAAAACATATCAATATATTCTTTTTTAAAGTCTCCATAGTTTTATTTTTCATGGAATGCAAAGCAATTTCCTATCTGCCTATCTATGATTTCCTCCTGAAACTTGCAAAGGTAAACCAAAAATAGAACTGAAAAAGCACTTTAAAGAAAGAAATGATGAAAGAGAATGGGGGTGGGTGGGTATTATGTCACACCAATAAGTTACTATACTGTTGTCCAGCTTTATTCTTAAATTGTTCAGGAAACAAGAGTCTAAATGATCCATGCACAAACCAGGGCAAGACTATCACATAGATGAAGAAAAAATCAACAAAAGCAGCTTTTAGTAGAAGCTAATGCTATGTGTAAAGTGGGGCCTAAAGTGAGGTGACTGCAAGAAGATGCATTTCCAGTTTTCTGGAGATTGTGTTTATACTGCAATGTATAGAAGATGGAAGGTGAGGGAACAAAGAACATTTTAGAATCACTTTGTTTATTTCTCCCAGTAGAAATGCATGCTTCTAAAAAAACAGAGCTGTATTTTATTTCTTTTGTTTATTTCTTATTATTCTCACTATCCAGCCCAGGGCCTTGCACAGAGTAGAGAATACATACATTATATACATACATACATACTACATACATATATATGTATATATACATATATATATGTATATATACACATATATATATATATATATATATATATATATATATATATGTATGTTTCTATCATCTATCCATCCATCTATCCATCTACTGGTCTCCAGTTCTTTGCTCTTTGATAGGACCAGAAATTGGGGATGTATGTTCCAGTACCAAAAATATTTACTAAGCATCCTTTATATGTGAGACAAATAATCCTTGCCTTCAAAAAACTTACATTCTACTGGGGAAATGGTACATGTGGGAATCAAGTGTTTTACTTTCACAATGGTAAGAAAAGGTATTGCTAGAATCTCACAGATGTCTGTGAGGATAATACATTACAAAAACCAGGATGCCTGGTCTTTGTGGAAACTCAAAAAATGCCAACCTTACAGGAAGGAGAGAGTTAAGACAAAAGGAAAAGGTTGAGTAACTTTGCATAGATTGAATGGGAGAGGCTCTGCTATTGTCCCTTACACCTGGGGAAGGAACCTCTTTATACTAAATGAGCAAGGTAGGGAAAATGTATTGGGGGGAGGGTTGCAAATGTTTCAATTAGTTTTGTGGCCCCAGCCTGTGATTGGCCTGAAGGGGCAGGGACAAAGCTTTTGAAAGTGCATATAGGGGCAGCTAGGTGGCACAGTGGAGAGAGCACTGGCCCTGGAGTCAGGAGTACCTGGGTTCAAATCTAGCCTCAGACACTTAATAATTACCTAGCTGTGTGGCCTTGGGCAAGCCACTTAACCCCATTTGCCTTGCAAAAACTAAAAAAAAAAACCTAAAAAAAAGTGCATATAACAATATCTAGCAATTGGGCGTTTCAAGGCTCCTCTCCCACCTTAGGAAATGTGTGCCATTAAGATATCTTAATAAAAGCCATTTTAATTACTCTGGACTAAGTATTCATGAGGCATGATAATTTGGAAGCTTGTCCCGGATATTATAATGTAAATCTCTTTTCCTGGTATTTTCCAGGAAGAACACAAGAAAATGATGTGCACAAATGGCTTGAGTTTAAGTCCACTTTCTTGGTGTTCTTTGATGGAGAAAATATCTCAGAGACTCCTGGGAAGAATGGCCTAGGTTTGGAGATAAGAGTGATTAAAATACTTGGGGGTTTGAACCTAGGTAAAAGGGATATCTCCAGGGTTGTCTCAGTGATGGCTAGAGACACTCTGGATTGGCTGGGGAATCTTCCAAAGAAGGAGAGGCCAGAGGATAATAGGGTACCCCAAAGGGAGGGAGGGGGATTTGGCATCCTTCCCAGGAAATTCCTCCAAATCCAAAGTTCACCAAGAGGAAGATTGGAGGGTGGACATGGGAAGCCAGGTTGCCTCGTGACTGGTAGCCAGTAGTCATGAAGAGGAAGAAAGGAAGCCACTGATCGGATCCAATGTGATTTTGGTCCCATGGTGGGGTTAAAGTGTGTTTAGTGTGTGGTGTTTCATGTATGTTTTGTCTGTAAGAGGTCTGGGTTAGTTATCTCTAGGTCAGGGAACTCAGCTTAAGTTTTGAACTGTGGGGGAGCTGGGAGTTTTGAAAGGTAGGGGGAGGAGGAAGGAAGATCTGCAGTTGGTAGAGTCGCCCTCCTGGAGATCAGCCCCTCCTCACCAAGCCAGCAGTAGCTGTGCTGGTAGATGGAGCTGGAGAAAGTGGGGGGAAGGGAGCTCTTAATGAGAAAGCTGTGCAGGGGAGAGTTTAAAATGGAAGAGAGAATTTGAAGGGAGATGATGATTAAGATCTACAAGTTATAGGAGGGATGATTTCTACTTTAACTCTAAACTCTAAAAGTTGGAGAAGTACCCTGCCTGCCTGGGGCTGGGGGCGGGGGTAGGCAGGAGAGACTCAGGCTTAAAGGAAAAGAGACCCTGTCACAGGTGTGATATGTGATGTGATTGGGAAAGGAAAAAAAATGTAAAATCAGGGTTAGGAGACATGTTTATTGAAAGGAAATCATGTTTAATGAATGTGTCTGCTCTGGCCACATGGCCTAAAAATGCTGACTTCCATTCTTTTTTAAAGGTTGACCCCTTTCTGAACTAGAGTTTTAGGAAGCACTCTGAGGATTTTTAAATTTTTAATTATTTTTAAATTTTATTTTATTTAAGGCAATGGGATTAAGTGACTTGCCCAAGGTCACACTCCTAGGCAATTGTTAAGTGTCCAAAGTCACATTTGAATTCAGGTCTTCCTGACTCTAGGGCTAGTGCTCTATCCACTGCCACAACCTAGCTGTCTCCACTCTGAGGATTTTTTTTTTTTAGGTTTTTGCAAGGCAAATGGGGTTAAGTGGTTTATTGAGTGTCTGAGACCGGATTTGAACCCAGGTACTCCTGACTCCAAAGCCGGTGCTTTATCTACTATGCCACCTAGCCGCCCCCACTCTGAGGATTTTTAAAGAAGGTTATTAGTGTTGTTACAGTCTGACAAAATTTGTACAGAATGGGAGGAATTAAATAACGTAGATTTTTAAATTGGTTTGGGATCTTAAACTCTATTGAAACACTTTTGAGTTAAAGGAAAGTGGTATTGTTGCTAAGTGTAAAAATATATAATTATGTTATCAGGGATATTTACTGACTTCTTTTTAATTTTTTTTTATTTTTACTCAATTACATGTAAACAGAAATTTTTAATATTTCTTTTTTAAATAATTCTTCCTCGTCCTTGAGAAGGCAAGCAATTTGATTTCAACAATCTATATGAAGTCATGTAAAATATTTCCAGTTCAATCATGTTGCAAAGAAAATGAAGAACAAAAATATTAATAATAAAGAAGAAAAAGCATATTTCAATCTGTATTCAGATATCATCAGTTCTTTCTCTAGAGCTAGATAGCATTTTTAATCCTAAAGCCTTCAGAATTATTTTGGGTCATTATGTTGCTGAGAACAACTAAGTCATTCCTAGTTGATCATTCTATAATATAGTTGTTACCCTATTACAATGTTTGCCTGGTTAGTTCACTTCACTTTGCATTAGTTTATTTAGGCCTTTCCAAGTATTGTTTTTTCTGAAAGCATCGTCATCATTTATTTGTGTGTGTGTGTGGGGGGATTTTCAAGACAATGGGGTTAAGTGACTTGCCCAAAAGTCACACAGCTAAGTAATTATAAAGATTCTGAAGCCTAATTTGAATTCAGGTCCTCCTGATTCCAGGGCTGGTACTCTGTCCATTGTGTCACCTAGCTGCCCCTTAAGTTCTTTTTCTTTTTTTTAAAGAGTTTACATTCTTTTATTACAATTATTACAATAATTTTGTCATAAGAGTAAACATAACCCCCCCTCCTCCCCCCAAGAAGATGAGAAACCTCAAGAATAGAGAAAAAAAATGTACTTCAGTCTGTGTTCAGATTCCAGTGGCTCTGTCTCTGGGGTGAGTTGCTTTCTTTATCATAAGTCCACCAGAGAAGCTGCTTCAATATATTTTTCCAGTTGCTATTACTAGCTGTATTTCCCTCCACTCTATTCCTCCCCACTCTCATTTATTCTATTCTCTCTCTCCTTTCATCCTGGCCCTGTCCAAAAGTGTGTTGTATCTGAGTACCCTTTCCCTCAATCTTCCCTCTCATCTATCACCTATTCCCCCCTTCCTTCTTCCCCCCCCCGGCCATTCCACTTTATCCCATCCCTTTCTTCTCATTTTTCTCTAGGGTAAGATAAATTTCTATACCCTATTAAGTGTGTATGCTATTTCCTCTCTGAGCCATTTCTGATGAGAATGAAGGCTCACTCATTCCCCCTTGCCTTCCCTGTTCCACTCCATTGAAAAAGCTTTTTCTTGACTCTTTCGTGAAATTTCTTAGCTCCTTCTTCCTCTCCTCCCAGTACTTTCCTTTATCACCCATTGATTCCATCTTTTTACTATATTATACTACTATATTACTATATTATATCCCACACCTTCCTGTGCCCTGTCTATATATGCTCCTTCTAACAGCTCTTATAAATGAGAAAGTTCATATGAATTATCAGTATCATCTTCCCATGCAGGAATACAAACAGTTCAACATCATTAAGTTCCTCATAGTTAGTCCTTCTCATCCACCCCTCTATTTTTCACCAGAGTTCTGTACTTGGAGTGTGGGGTTCCAGCCTCTGCAGTCCTTGGAACTTGAAAAGAGGGATAGAGTCAGCAAAATGAGTTGAGTCAACACAGGGGTAAAGGCAGGAGGAGCAGGTTGACTGACTGTCAGCTGCTTGGATTTATTTTTATAGTCTCAGAATCATGTATGTTTCAAGCAAGCAAGCTAAGATCATTTCCTTGGTTACAAAAGTGTACAATTTTCATCATCAATCATATAATTCATGTGGTCACAAGTTTTAATCATGTGATTACAAGTTTAATTAATAATCACATAGTTAATTGATTTTTTATCCCTACTCAGACCACGATGACCTCAACCTATGATACCTTGTTTATTACTACAGTATATAATTGTTAATTCATTTAAAGTTATTAAGCAATTCTTTTAATGGAAAGTTTTTTATAATTTCTGTGTAAGTAATGTTTTTTGATACACTCCCTTAACAATCTATAGTGAGGGTCTTTATGCTTGTCCACCTGTTAACTCTTACAATAACTAATTTTTCTTTCAGGCCTTGTTGGTAGAAACCACGGTTTCTGTGACTTTTTTATTCTTTCCCATAAAACTAAGGCTGTTAGAGTTCACATATTGGTTACCTGTACTAACTATTTTCTCACCATCTTTTTCATATATTTCTGTGTATGGTAAGGGGGGCAAAACTGTTAATTTCCATGGAATTCTATCTGACCCATCTTGTATCTGTTTTCCCTGTATATATTCTGACATCTCCTTGGAATTCCCAGTGTTGGGTTTTCCAGAGATTTCATAATGTTGAAGCCTTTTGGTATGTCTCAGGGAAAGGCAGTCCTGTTAAATTTGGACAGAGTTTACAATCTGTTTTATTCAAGGAATTTTTCCGAAATCCTTCCTTTATAGTCATTCCACTATTAGGGTAAGTATTGCAATCAATAATAGATCTATAAATATTGGGATATAGATATAGATATAGATATAGATATAGATATAGATATAGATATAGATATAGATATAGATATAGATATAGATATAGATATAGATATAGATATAGATATAGATATGAAATGTTGTTCCATCAGGCAGTGTGACTGCCTTGAGTCTGCAACTGTGTCAAACAGCTTAGAGACCCTGGCTCCCAACATTGGAGATCAAACTTTCTGTTCAGCTCTGGTTGTTTCACTAGGAAAGTTTGAAAGTCCCTTGTTTCATTAAAAAATCCATCTTTTCCCCTGAAAGAGGATGTTCAGTTTTGCTGGGTAATTGATTCTCAGTTGGAAACCAAGATCCTTTGCCTTCCAGAATATCATATTCCAATCCCTACACATCCTTAACATAGATGCTGCCAGATCCTATGTAATCCTGACTATGGAGTTTTGGTAGTTGAATTGTTTGTTTCTGGCAGTTTTTAGAATTTTCTCTTTGATTTGGGAGTTTTGGAATTTGGCTATAATATTCCTGGAAGTTTTTATTTTGGGATCTCTTTCAGGAGGTTGATTTCTTTTGGGAAAGAGAAATATTGTACTAAATTTTGAAATCTGATTTGTTGTGATATTAAATTGATGTTGATAATACATTGTCAGTAATCTCATAAGGTCTTTTGTGGGCAAAGGAGGAAAGTTTGTAAAATGTATTAACAGTGCCTGGCATTTATAGCATAACTAAGGGTTGCATTGGGGTTTTAAATGTATCATATGGATGAGATTGGATTCTTGGAGAATCTGGGTAAAGAGGTCTCTGGAAGACAAAAGTGTAAAGATAGTGGGATATTCATTTTGCTCTTGTTCTAAAGGGAATGAAATGTTTAAATAAGAATCTTATGTTTAATGTAAGTTAATAATATATGTTCAGTTTAAAAGAAGAATGTAGACTTCTCTCTTGGTAACTACAGACAACTGATGTGGGGGGCTCTGACTGATGACTGAACAAATAGTAATTGTGTGGTCCCATCATAAGGTAACTTATTGATGAATAATATGTATTTATTAATGATGTGATATTCTTTTGTAACTAGATTAAATTTACAATATTTGGTTATCTCTTGTGAATATATGTTATTTAAATACTATAATATTAAAGCCTGGAATTAACATGTGATTGCTTTGAAGGGCAATAAGGGAAATATAAAAAATTTTGACCCCTTCTGGGATAGATCTCTGGGTTCATGAATGATGTATATAATGGAAGGATTTCTTTGTACAATCTAGTAATTTGTGTGTTATTCCTATTGCTGTTTTGTTATATTGGAATTAATAGCACATGTTGGAAATGTAAAGTCACCTGAGATGTTTTAATTATTTTAAAGAATTCTGAGAGTAGTAATTTGTATGTTAAGAGGACAGCTAGATGGCACAGTAGATAGAGCACTGGCCCTAGAGATAAGGACCTAAGTTCAAATCCTGCCTCAGACATTCAATGATTACTTAGCTGTGTGACCTTAGGCAATTGGGTAGCCCAATTGCCTTGCAAAAAAAAAAAAACTGGATAGACCCAATTGCCCTGAAAAAAAAACAAAAATAGTAATTTATAGGTTAAGGATGGCTATTTGCTAAACAAGTTTATGTATAGAAGTTTCTAGCTATATATGTGAATTAGGAATATTTTGGATATGTATATATATATTCCAAAACTGGTTGCTTGCTTTGAAGTAAAAGCACCTATGTAATATGAGCTTAATTGTTATATGAAAATGTAGGAGATGATAGGCAATCTCCTGGTCAAAGGAGGTGTTTATTTGTTGTAAAATACAACAGGCTAGAAGGAAGATTCTCTGGTCAATGGGAATCTGATACACCATCTTTATACAGAGATAGAGTAGATATGATTCCAGACAAAGATGTATGAGTCTGAAAATCAGAGACCTTGAGTAAGAGGTAGGAGATGAGGCCTGTAGGGTCAGTCATAGAATACCTGGTTTTAGAAGGACACTCAGAGCCTTAGGTAGCGGTTTCATTAACTGGGACCCCATTAAGACTAAAATTGGATTTTAGTGAATTGGATTCATTTGAAATTCTTATTAGGTAAAACAAATATTTTAGACCATGGGATTTTTTTTTCTCTTTTCATGTCAGATACCAGGATGTGCTACTGGGTCAGTGTGTTCTTGGAGCCAAGGAAGTCAATGAGCTGAAGATGTCAAGTGACAGGGATGTACAGTCGAAAGGGCAGTTTTTCAGTATGGCCTGAAACTGGACCCTTTTGGCTTGATTTCCCCAAAGTGACATATGGATAATGTCTCCCCTGAAAGAATAAATCTGGCATAAGACTTTGATTACTCACATGACCTCTGCCTGGACATTGACATTCAGTAATTATATCTATAAAGGAATTTTCCTTTAATGTCCTAGATCTTTATTGTAACTAAGCAAACCAGAAAAAGAAGTTTTAGGAGAATGGATTTAATAACCATATAGGTTAGGTGTGTGACTCTGACACCTGCTATCAGCTACATGTTAAGATAGGAATTAAGGTTCCTCAATGTTTATGTTCAAGGAGATATTTAGGTAAGAAGAATAGGAAATTCTTTGGATGATTAGTTTCAAGATCTAGTTTAAGGAAAGGACTATGAGTCAGGTAAATACATCAGGAAAAGGAAGATTTATGGTATATTTGGGAATATTTTGGGAAAGAAAAATCCATTTTGATTAAGGACTTTTGAGTTATTGAAATGAGAGCAAAAGGTTAAGAAATGTATATGTTACAAGTGTAAGTCAATGTGATAATTCTCATTGGAGTTTTACTCAAGTAGTGAAATGATTATGGAAGTTTATTGTATTAAAGTGAAGTATGTATGCCACTATGACAATGAGCAAGGCAAAATAAAAATTGTAATAAATCTTAGAATCTTATTATCTTGTGATGAAAACATGTATTTTGATCTGAGTAAAATCTTAAGCAGTTTCTTTACCAGAGGACAAGGTCTCAACAAGTCCCCTGAGTTGGACAGGACTTTTTGGAACAGATTCAGAAGATGCAGAAAGACATTGGATGTCTCCAGAGGAGAAGAGAAGAGAAGAGAAGATAGGAGAGACACTGGACCAATTCATTTCCACCATCTCTCTCCTATGTGTACATTGTTTAGTCAGGGGGTCTGTTCCTATAACTTCCCCTTGATTCTGTAAGTGTGACACCCCTACTTATGCGTCACTCCTTATGGAAAGGAGGAGGAGAGGCAGGGTAAAGATGTTCTCCAGTGAAAGAAAAGAAGGTCAAAATTATTGGGTAGCATGATTATATCCTACATGAGTCTGTATATCCTGTCTAGGGAGAGTCTCATCTCTGATTAAGAAAATGGGGTATTAGTTATTCTGGGAGGAGAATCTAGCTGACAGAAGTCATTGCCCATTCTTTTGGTGTGGCTAACTGTTGGACTTGCAGTGGTCCATAGAAGTGTGAGAATTGGCCTTAGGTGGCAGTACCTCTGAGTCTGACTTCGATTCTCAATTCCTGGTCAGAGGTGCACTGCGGCAAAGCATTCTGATACAGAGGAGAGAAACACCAGTAGCATATGATTATGTTTATAACAGTCTGGTCAGGATATTTTTCTGAGGAGTAGCAAATGGTGTGAACTTTTGTCCAGAAGGGTACATATTCTGGACTGTATAACTTACAGATCTAGGTGAATTGAGACTCATGTGAGATGTAATGATGGTACCTGAATCCCTTGTCAGGATCAATTATGGTAAAGAAAACTGTGATTACTGCTGCATATACCCATCTGCCAGGGACTGGTTAGGGAGTTGTTATCTAGACTTATGGGCCTGAAAGACATAGGATAGGAGTTAGGGCAATGAAACCCCAATTTATATCCTGATTAGATTCTAAGCTGTAGAGGAAACAATTACTAATTAGACAGCTAGGGTAATAAAGAAATAAACAGGGACATCAGAAATTTGGTAAAACTGGAAAATAGGATGGGTCCATGCGTGATAATGAGGAAGGATGATGTCAACCTGCTTACAGGAAGGAGAGAGTTAAGACAAAAAGAAAGGTTAAGTAACTTTGCATAGGTTGAAAGAGAATCTGTGCTATTATCTCTTACACTTGGAGAAGGAAGCAGTTGTTCTTCCTCATTAGTATAATGAACAAGTTGGGGAAAATTTATTGGGGGGGGTTGAATGTATCAATTAGATTTGTGATTCCAGCCCATGATTGGCATGAAGGGGCAGGAACAAAGCCTTTGAAAGTGCATATAACATCTAGCATTTGAGGGTTTCAGGGCCCCTCTCCTACCTTGAGAGAGGTGTGCCATTTGATATCTTAATAAAAACCATTTTAATCACTCTGGATTAAGTATTGGTGAGCCATTGATAACAGTAAACATCACAGAAATGGATACATGAGTATTTGAAGAGAATGATAATCCTGGTAAGTGGGGATCAAGAAAAAGTTCCTGGTAGGAGGGAGCAAATGAACTGATCTTAGAAGCTAAGGATGCTAAAAGATGAAGACAAGGTAGGTGTACATGGGATAACTAATGCAAAAGCATTAGATTAGGAGACAAAATACCAGCTTCCAGAAAGAGGACCAATTTGGTTGAAGTATTATATTTACAAGAGAGTAATGTATATGGTTAGAAAGGTGGGATAGAGCCTACTTTTAACCAAATGACTTCAAATACCAAGACAAAGAATTTCTAAAGCAAAATCACAGCCACTAAAGAGTTTTTGAATGTGAAAGTAAGATAATCAGACTTGCAGTAGGGGACAGGGGGTCTATGGTGGGGAAAAATGTAAAGTGAGAGTGAGTCAAAGAATAGTACTATAGATCTGAAACTGGTAGGGATTTCAGAGATCATCTATTCAACTCCCTCAGGAACATGACGGTAAGAGAAGTTAGACTTACAGAAATAAATAGAATGAGTAAGTTTTAGTGGTAGTATCTGATCCTTAATCCTTCACCTTCAGAGGCACTATTGCCTTCATGATATCAAGTTGAAGATATTCACTCCTATTCTTCCTTTCCCAACTCCCATGTGATACATATTTCAGTCATTCATATAATGACAATTTATTTTGCATTATATTAAAATTACATATTGGAGTAGACTTGCTTCATGGAGCTCAGAGTCAACCATAAGACATAGGATACAATATTATATCAATACTTCAAGGACCAAGGATTTTAACCATTTTAGGGCTGACTCCTTACCTATATTGTTTGTAGGTGAAAGTTTTCCACACCTTCACTCCTTTCATTTAAATCTGACCCATCCACTAGGTCTTCTATGCTGGGTCATTTCCATTTCTGCATTCCTGTGGCACTCATTATAACACTCAGCATTTAATTACATACTGACAAATTGGTAGTTCATAGAATCCAAATTTTGGAAAACTGGCAGCAGCTAAATGGTATAGTAAATAGAGTATTGGGCCTAAAATCTGGAAGATTCAGTCTCATGAATTCAAATCTTGCTTCAGATACTGTGTGACCTTGGGTAAGGTACTTAACCTTATTTGCCTCAGTTTCCTCATATGAAAAAATGAATTGGAGAAGGAAATGGCAAACCATTCCAATATCTTTGCCAAGAAAACCCCAAATAGGATTGCTAGGGGTCAGACACAATTGATATGACTGAATAACAACAGTGATGGAAGGGACCTTGACAATTAGCTTTTTTCTCAATCTAATCATTTAACAAATGCCTAAGGAAAGGAAGTGATTCATTCAAGGTCAATGATGCAATCTTATTAGCTTTAATGGGTCCCTTTACTCCTACCCATGGGAGCCCAGTTGGATGTGTACTCATCTAGAATTCACTAATGAGTCCATTAATTGCAGCCTTTGATACCCAAAGAATTAAAATAAACTATACATCCTTTTCTGGTTTGCTAGCACCTATTGTTTATAGGTGGTTGGGATCTGTTTATTGTAGATTGGTAGGTAGCTGGTTAATTAGTTTTTGTAAAATTGGTCTCTATCTCCCCTAGAATGGAAGTGCAAAAACCACTGAAGACCACTGATGGCCACTGGCGGTCAGCATGAAAACTTTGATGTGTTCTATGTTTTTTTTTTTTTTTTACCTTGGCTAGTTAGTACCTCTTTGAGAAGGCTTGCAGATTCTGCTCTCAGGGGCTCACAATATTAAAGTCAGAATAAGCAAAGGCAACTCATTGCCCTTTGCTCCTCAAAACTTCTACACTCAAGTGATCCACTAGCCTCAGTCTCCCCATTTTTTGTAGTCATATACTGCCACTCTGTGAACTGATGCACTTCTAAAAAATAGCAGCTTTAACTTCTTTTGTTTTACTAAACCTCAAGTACCACTAACTTTAACTGTACCTGCTACTCAGAGTCAGGTTGCGAAGTTTCTGGTTGGGCTAGTCACCTGGGACTAATAGCATGATATCATTCATGCCTCCTCAACTATTAGAATGAGAGTCAGTGTTAAGACTGGGGTGGTGAGGATGCTGGGTACACTGATGTCTATCCCTAATCTCTACTGTTCACTAGTTCAGATACTATCAACAAAATCCAAAATTAGGTCAACTGAGTATAAACTTCTTTCTCTGCATTTTAAAATCTGGGACTAAACTTGCAGAGTCAAAAATAACTAATTAGTGACAAAAACATTAACAGAACCCAGATCTCTTCATGATATTGCCATTAAAACATTTTCATATCTATCATATTTTTTATGTCTCTCTTAACTAGACAGGAAGTTGAAAGTTGTTGAAGGACAGAAGTCATATCTTCTAGCTCATTTAGATTCTTCTCATGTCATACTGGACTCAAGACAGATGCTTGATAAATACATATTGAATGATAAAAATGATTATTATAGCAAGATCTGTAGTGAATCACTGATGGATGAGACTAAACACAATAAGAAATTTGGTCCTTGAACAGTGTCCTAATATACTCAGTGGATGTATCAGACTTATAAAATTCAGGGCTATCTCATTAGGACATGGTATGACAGGTGGCATAGTTAGGCAGAAGGCAAGTTAAGTGACAGAAAAGAAATAATCCAAGCAAATTTAATCACTGCCATCTTTACTTCCTGACAGAGAAGATAATTTGGATCTTCATAGGTTGTTGAGGGTCAGAGATTTAACCAAGTGAGGTTGCCATGAAGGTGCTGAACTAAGGGGACATTGCACAGTCATTAAAACAATTATTCATTTATATAATTCAATTTTTAAGGTGTTTTTTTTTTTTTTTGCAAAGCAAATGAGGTTAAGTGGCTTGCCCAAGGCCACACAGCTAGGTAATTATGAAATGTCAGAAGTCAGATTTGAACTCAGGTACTCCTGACTTCAGGGCGGTACTCTATCCATGGTGCCACCTAGCTGTCTCAATATAATTCAAATTTAAAAAGCATTTTTCCCACAACACTCTATGAATTAACTTGTTCACTTTTTTTTAACCCATTTTATAGAAGAGGCAATTGAGTTTTAGCAAGCAAATTCTCATAGTTAATAAATGTCAGGAGTTGGAATCTGAACCTCCATAAATAACATTGTTTCTCCATTAAAATCTATGTCCCTCTGCAATAGGTTTGCAATAAGTGAGCATTTATGCTGGAGCATCATAGGCCTTTATCGGGGCAAGTGACTTTTGTTGAGCTGAGGAATGATAAAGGGAGAAATAGAAATCCTGGGATAACCATAGGAAGTCAACTTTGATGAGGTTAAGAGGGCAGAGAAGAACAGATGCTCTCCAGAGGATACTCAAAGCCTAGAAATTCCTGCTATTTGGACTTTTTAAATTCAGTGTATGGAGACAAATCCCTGATAGCTTCACCTTTGTTAAGGATCTGAATACCAGATAAATGGATAGACTTATATAATGGAATTTTTCACCAGAAAATGATGCTGATAAAATACGTAAACCTGTACTTGGAGTGGAAAAGAGAGGACCTCAGAATGGGAAGAATATTGAACTCAGGAATAGTAATCATGAATTCAATTTGGACTTCAGTTTATGCCACTAATTTCTTTACATGGGAAGGATGTAATACTAATTAATCAATACCAAAGTGAGAGGAAGTTTGATTTGGGAACTTAGAAAACCTGAGTCATAAATCTAGGCTTGGTTAATTCCAGGATTTCTCCAGAGAAATGAAATCCAAGAACATCAGAAGATAGGGAAACTGTAAAAAGGGCCAAAAATGCAGACTGAGTGCCTAGCCCTAGACACAGTGAAGCAGGATACAGGATATTGGTTGTTTAAACCCAAATCACTTCTTCAAAGTTTTCAGTTTTGGTGATGACTGCTTGTATTCCCCCCCCCCCCTCATCCTAAATTGATTTGATAAACAGGGTCTCCCACGTGTGTAATTAACCTCTCCTCGTAGCCTCACAAATAATGGTTCTTGTCCTTTGTTTTTGTTGTTGTTGTTGTTTTGTTTTGTTTTGTTTTTGCAAGGCAAATGGGGTTCAGTGGCTTGCCCAAGGCCACACAGCTAGGTAATTATTAAGTGCCTGAGGCCGGATTTGAACTCAGGTACTCCCGACTCCAGGGCCAGTGCTCTATCCACTGCACCACCTAGCTGCCCCTTGTCCTTTGTTTTCAAAGAAGACCAAAATGACATCACTATGTTTGACACAAATGACTGTGTATCTGACTGTGAATGATCAGCCCAATACGAGGTCAAAATGCTCCCATAGGTTGGACACAAATAGTCCATGTGAACCTCTGGGGTGGGTACTCAACTTACAGATGTCACATTTCCTTTCAGCTGCATCAAGTCTGCCTTCCTCATACAACATAGCCCTCTCACAGATGAGGGCATGCCATGCTGGGTGGTCCTGTCCCTGGCAGGTCTCCCATGCTGCACAATCAATTCTAAAGTTCTTAAGAGAGACTTTCAAGGGTGTCCCTATATCACTTCTGACCCTCTTGAGAGTGCTTCCCCTTTGTGAGTTCTCTATAAAATATCTTTTTTGACAAGCATACATCTGGCATTCTAACAACATGTCCAGTCCATTGTAGTTGCCCTCTCTGTAGTAATGTTGGAATGTTAGATCGTTTAGCTTGAGAAAATACCTCAATTTCTGGTATTTCTCCTGCCAGGTGATCTTCAGAATCTTCCTGAGACAATTTAAATGGAAACCATTCAGTTTTTCTGACATGGTGCTAGTAGACTGTCGGGGTTTCACAGGCATATAGCGATGAGGGCAACCCAACAGCTTTGTGGACCTTCAGTTTGGTGGTCAGTCTAATACCTCTTCTCTCTTTGTGAGCCCCCCAAATACTGAGCTAGCTCTGGCAATGCATGTGTCAATGTCATTGTCAATGTGTACCTCCTTAGCAAGGACACTATCAAGGTAAGTGAACTTGTCCATGATACTCAAAACTTCTCAAATTGCTGTAATTGATGGTTCCACATATGGAACCACATGCCCTGTCACAAATAATATCAAGCACTTGAAAGTACTTATTTCACTTATTTATTCTAAATATAGTCATTGAGGACCTACTGTCTGAAGATCATACTATCTTTATACTAATTTCCTTAGGTTTCTCTAAGGAAGGGAAATCAGTCTTTCAGGAAGACATCAGTATGAAGAAGTTGTTTTGAGGTTTACATAGAATGATGTGAATAAAAATATCTGCAAAAGTTGAAAACAATTTAAATGTCAGTTATTATAGTAGAATAACCCAGATATGTACTCTGAAATAATCATATGTGAAACCTTACTCTTTTCATTAGTTCATTTATTTAACCTTTTTCAAAAGGATCCCAAGTGAATTTCATAATGTACAGAATTCTGTTATCCATTTCCTCACCACCATGTTCCTCTGATAAGCTAGAACCATATGAGGAATTAACATTTAACAAAAGGAGCTCAAAGAATGTGAGTCGGTGTTGCTCTCCAAGGTTCTGACTCATTGCTCAGTGAGATATTTTCTAGTGAAGCTATGGGAATGAGTATTCTTTCAATTATTTCTTTTTCCTCACCTCAACAACCAACATTGACTAGTAATGCATTCAGAGTATTCATAAACTTATTAGTGATAAAAGAAACCTTAGAGGTCTAGAAACTCATTAAAGATCTTGGTAGTAAGAATGAACTCAGGTCTCCTGTCTTTCCTGTCCAGTGAACTTTCTAAAATAGCTACAATTTCTAGTTCTAACAGTGGTACCTGTATTTCATTACTGGAACCAACTTTGGCTGTGAGATAAATGACCTTTAATTTTTTTGTGGGGGAGATTTTTGCAAGGCTTGGTAAATCCCAGGTTAAGTTACTTATTGAAGTTCACACAACTAAGTATTAAGTGTCTGAGGCTGAATTTGAACTCAGGTCCTCCTGCCCCCTGACTGTACCACGACTCACTTTTATTTAACCAGAAGTCACCCTCTACCTTCCCAGATAGCATCTGCAAATCATATTGCTATATCCACAGCTCCAGCTCCATTTTATGTGTTATACCCTTTCATTAGAGCGCAAGATTCTTGAGAGAACTGAAGAAAGCTTGAGGGAGCTTGGATTTGTATTCTCAATGCTTAGCACAGTGCCTGGTCTATGCTATTTAGTCATTTTTAAATCACGTTTGACTCTTCATGAGCTCTTTTGGAGTTTCCTTGGCAAAGATATTGGAGTGGTTTTATGTTTTCTTCTCCAACTCATTTTCCAGATGTGAAAATAGAGGTAAAGAGTATTGATTGACTTGCCCATGGTCACAGAACTGGTAAGTGTGTGAGGTCAGATTTGAATTTATGGAAAAAAGTCTTCCTGACTCTAGTCTCCATACTCCTTCCACTGAACCAACTTGCTGTCCCTCTGGTACATGGTAAGCATCTCTCCTCTTCCCTCTCTCCATCTCTCCCCTTCCATCTCTCCCCTCTCCCCTCTCTCCCCCTCCTCTTTCCTCTTCTCTCCTCTCCCCTCCCTTCCACTCTTCTCTCACCTCTCCTCTCCTCTCCTCCTCCTATTCTCTCTTCTTTCAACCATTCTCCTCTTCCCTCTCTCCCCTCTCCCTTCTCTCTCCCCCTCTCCTTTTCCCTCTCTCCCCCCTCTCCTCTCCCCTCTATTTTCTCTCCTCTCCCTTCTCTCTCCCCTTCCCTCTCTCCCTCCCTCCTTTCCTCCATAGATCTAATAAGAAATCATAGTTGACCAGAAAACTCCCTACTCTTGAACTCTCTTTCATTTTTGATTTTTCATGGCATGGTGTCTGGGTCATAAGTGTTTCATAAATGCCTTATGACTAATTAGTTCCTTGATTGATGGGTACCTGGAGCTTTGATGAAATTTATTGTAGGAATGTTTATGAATCCTATTCTAGTGACTCAGAACATTGTAAAAGATGTGTGGGGGAAAGGAAAATCTGAAAGGGAAAAGACAAAAGACTCAATATATTTGCTTTCTGACTTCTGTTTCCATTGTACTGAAACTCTTCTCTCCAAGGTCATCAATGAGCTATTTATTATTAATGTCAATGGAATTTTTTCCAGTAATCGCTCTTTTTGACCTCTCAAATATCTCACAGTATTAATCTCCATCTCCCTCTGAATTCCCTCTGTTCTCTAGGTTTTCAGCATATCAGGTTATTGAAGCTTTCAGTTCAGAGCCTGCTTCTCAGTTTTCTTTGCAAAATCATTATCCATGTCTTATCTTTCTGCACAAGTATATGGAAGGTCTTGGTCCTGGTCCCCTCTCTTGTCTCTGTACTCTTTGTGACTTCATTACACAAATGATTTCAACTATTATATGGGGATTAAAATTGTCCCCTCTACAATAAAAAAGCCTGAAGCAGAGTTCTGACCCAATGGCACTTCATTAAAGGTTCCATGGTCTGCTCTAATGAAGTGGACCTAAGATTTTCTTCTGGGTCCTTGTATTTATAATTTGATACCCAAATATGCAAAAGAGGCATGGCAAAATATAGAATCTCATTGGTTGACATTTGATGCATAAGCTAAAATAAGTAAAAACAATATGCCAGCAAGGTCCTAAGTTGGATGAAGCAAGGAATATCTCCATCAACTATGTGGTCACAAGATGGTCACTTGATCATGTTGGACACATTGTCCTTAATGGATGTCTTATAATTAGCCTTTGGCGTTTGCCTTATATTTCTTCTGGATCTTTTATATTTAATTTCCATTGAGTTTTTTTTTTTGTTACAAATATCTGAAAGCCTTTCAATTCATCAAATGTCCATTCTTTTCATCCAGAATGTCAACTTGGCTGGGTAAGTTATCCTTGAACACAGTTTCAGTCTGTAGCTCTTCAAAATATAATGTTAAAAGACCTACAGTCTTTTAGAATAGTAGCTGTCAGGTCTTGTGAAATCCTGCCTATATTTCCATAGCATTTAAATTGTTTTTTTCTTGTTGTGTGCAATGTTTTCTCCCATTTAAAAATTTAGCTATGACATTCCTTTAAGTTTCCATCCTGTGATCTGATCTTTTTCAGGTGGTAAATGGAATGTTTTTCTATTTCTATTTTATCTCTTTGTTTTAGAACTTTAGGGCAACTTTTGTCAATAATTTCTTCAAAGATTAACTCCAGATTTTTTTCTTCAGTCATAATATTCAGGTGTTTTAACAATTCTTATATTGTCTCTTCTTGTTCTGTTTTCCCATTCTTTTATGAGACCTTTCCTAATTAGTTCAGGACAAACTCATCAGTCTTGTTCTGGTCACTGTTTTTATTTTGCTTATATTGTTTTGTTTATCTATAAGCAAACCCTAACCCACCTACTTTTTCTTCTCCACAAACTTCACTTAAGAAACTACAAGTGGTGTGCATTTATTTAGAGAAAAATAACTTGACTTTTACTGAATTTCTAGGAGAAAGTCTGGTAGAAGGAACATAAATTGTGTGGGTGGGGGAAGAAAGGAAAAAAACCAAGGACTCCGTTAATGTCTCTAACACCTCCTGAATTGCTTTTACAATCATTATCCTGTACAATTTACAGATAATCCTCCACATTAAGCAATAAAATATGCCATAGAGACAATTGTTAGCTAGCCAAGATGAATTTATGAAAGTCACTATGATATTCCAGCTCCTGTGCTAATTGGTAGGGATGCAAAAAAAGGCAACAATCAGTTGTTTTTCTCAAGGAGCTTGAATTATAATGTAGGTGACAACATTTAAATAGATACAAACATGACATATACAAAGTAAATGGAAGATGATCTCAGGAAAAAAAAAACTAGTTGAGAAGCCTGCAAAAGGTCTTCTGCAGAAGATGGAATCTGAACTGATTTTGGATATATGCATAGGATATATGTGTAAAAAAAGTTGTCTCTTTTTCTCCTGGCCTTAGTGGATCATTGAATCACTAGGTTGCTAACATTGACCAGTCCTCATATTTTTACCAGTCTGACCTTTCCCAAAAACTTGCAGAAAAAAAAAAACTTGTTCATATCCACATCTTCTATCACTTGCTTTGCATGAACTATCTTCTTCTCAGCAGTGTTGTGAGTAGCTATTGGCAAAACTGACCTAACCATTTGTCAACATGAATGAAGAACTAAGTCTGGCTCTTGGTGTTAAAAGGAGCTCTTATCAGTTCACTCTCTTAGTCAGCCAATTTTCTATTTCCTCTTTTATCCCTGTAGATTATTGGAAGAGTCCATGATTTAGAATCCTCTCTGTCATCCTCTCTGTCATAGATTTTTGTCTATGTTTTGATCTCTCCACTCTACTCTCTAATCCACTGTATTGATTTTTCACTTTGCAAAATGCACTGTCAAAAAGACAAGTCCGGGGAAAATGGAGGCACTTAGACAAGAAAAGTATATAGTGGGAGAAACAGATTGGATTTGAATCCCAATTCTAAAACTCCCTAGTTGGGTGACCCTGAATATATGGATTCTCCCCTCTGGGTTTCAACTTTTTCAAAAGAAAGCTGAGTAGTTGGAGTCAATAAAGTACCATTCTAACTTTAATAAGATTCTTTAATCAGTTGTGTCCAATGAGATCCTAGTGCAACTGCTTAAACTATTTTTAGGTTTCTTATTCAGTGATCCCATTGTCTTCTGAGAAATGACTCTCCTTTCCATGTGAGTGACATGAAAGAATATGACTAATGTTTTGATTTTCTGTGTGGAGGTCAGGCTGTTCCCTCACCCCAATCAATAAACTTGCTTGAATGTATAAAAAAAGGTGCCTTCACTGGGCACAGATTTTTTTTAATTGGTTCAAGAAAGAAAGCCCTGGTTGACTGAGATTGGCTATGCCTATCAATAACCTATATCTATATCTAAATATAGGCATGTTTGTGTATGTATGGCATATATATGAGTTTTTATCCATCTATAAAGTGAGTCAGGTTATCAGTGAATTTAGTGCTTAGGGTTCCAGCCAATTAATGAATGATTCCAATTCTGGAGTTGAGTTCTTGGATTGAAGATTTTGGGAGAAATGAATGATTTGGATGAAGGAGAAATTTTATCTTTCTTTCTCTACTCCCTTTCACTTGTCTGTGTTAACAGAGAAGTGACCAGTAGGAGACAACACATCCTACCAAGAAAAGAGAGATACTGAGGATAAACAAGCACAGTGGTCATTACATAGATAGATACAGTCAGAAGCCAATCGAGAGACTCTTTTAGGTACAAGAAATAGAAACAAAATGAAGCAGTACTTGTCCTTGAGGAGCTTTTATTCTTTTAGGAGAACACAACATATTAATAACAAAAATACAAAGCAACACCAACTTGCAAATAAACATAAGATATACACAAGGAATTTATGGAGTGATTTGCAGATGTAAGGAAATAGCAATGACAGTGCTCAGAAAATATCTTATGTAGGAAGTGACATTTGAGATGAGATTGAGAGAAACTGGGGATTCCAAGAAAGTCTGGGCAAAGTCATAGAAACAGAAAATAAAAAATCTATTTGAGCAATAGTCGGTCAGTTTGCCTGGAATATTGAATGAGTCAGAGGGAATGATAAGTAATAAGCCTGGAAAAAATATGGTACCAGATTGTGGTGGGCTTTAACTTCTATACAAATTATCCTAGAGGAAATAGAATCATTTGAACTTCTAAGCAAGAGATTTATGTGGTTAGAATAAACTTTAGGAATATAAAATTATCAGTTTCTTGGAGGATAATTCGAAGAGGGTGAAAAAAGGAGTCATGAGACTATATCTCTGATTAAAGACCTCATATCTAAAATACATAGAGAACTGAGTATAATTTATAATAGATACAAGTCATTCCCCAACTGATAGGATGTGACAGGCAGTTTTCAGACAAAGAAGTCAAAACCATCTAGTTATATGAAGAGATGCTCTAAATCACCATTGCTCAGAGAAAATAAAATTAAAACAACTTTGAGGTATCATCTTATAACTCTCAGATTTGTTAATATGACAAATAGGAAAAAGGATGTATATTGGGGATGTGGGAAAACTGGAATACTAATGCACTGTTGGTGAAGTTGTGGACTGATCCCACATTCTAGAGAGCAATTAGGAACTATGCCCAAAGGGCTATAAAATTTACATGATAATTGATTCAACAATACTACTGCTAGTTCTATATCTCAAAGACATCAAAAAGTGGAGGGAAGGACCTGTTTGTACAAAAATATTTATAGCAGTTTTTTGTGGTGACCAAAAACTGGAAATGAAGGGATACTCATCAATAGGGGAATTGCTAAAGAAACTGTGGTATATCAACATAATGGAATATAATTTGCTGATGAATTCAGCAAAACTAGGAAGAATTACATGAGTTGATGCAAAGTGAAGAAAACACAACCAGGAGAACATTGTACACAGTAAAATCAATGTTGTTTGATGAAGAATTATGAATGACTTAGCTATTCCCATAGATAAAATGATGCAAGAAAATTCCAAAGGACTAATGATGAAGCATACTATCTATCTCCAGAGAAAGATATTGTTCGAATATTGACTAAAAATGATAATATTTTTCACTTTCATTCTTCTAATTTTTATTTGTCTTTTTGTACAAAATTAATATAGAAATGGATTGTACTTGTATAACCTCTGTCTGATTAATCATTATCACAGGGAAGGGAGGACATGGAAGGAGAAAGAATTTGGAACTCAAAGCTTTAAAAATGTATTGTTTTTAAAAAGTTGTTTTAACATGTAATTGGGGGAAATAAAATATATTAAAAATTATTAAAGTAAAACAAACAAAAAAGACCAAGCCCCAAGAGCATGATTTATGTTAGTTGAGACTAGGTTAGAAAAAGGTTTGAGTATAGACTAGCAGCAGATTATATCGTTGTGTTAGAAGTCGTGTGTCAAAAAGCCTCATCAGCATTATACTAGTCATTAGATTATATAATCTTTGGCAATGGTCTCATTTAGTAGGACCTTTTTGTTTTCCCTCCCCATTGAGCTTTGGAAATCTCGGTTTAGAGACAACATGCACTAAATTACATTTGTGAAGATAGGGTTTGATCTCTGGAATTTCCATCCATATTTGCTAATATTTTTTTTTTTTAATTCAGAGGGAGTCAGTGTGGGATGACAGAAAAAAAAACATTACCCCTGAAATCAGAGGATATCAAATCAAATTCTACCTTCAATTTTGACCATCCATGTAATCTTGGTCAAGTTACTTAACCCTAATGGTACTAAGTTATCTCACTTTAAATACATTTGTATGCAATGGTCTGTGGGGTTCCCCCACTACTACCTCTAACTTTAGAGCTACAAGATGGTTCTCTGCCAAAGCATCAAATTACATGTGTATCTCTCCTGAATTTCAGTCTTACATTGCCAAGAGTCATTTGGCTATCTCAAATTTGACATCCTATATGAATCTCAAACTCAACATCCCTAAAACAGAACTCATTCCTTGTTCCCTGTAACCCTCCCTTCTTTCCATTTTTCCCTTTTGTTTTTGAGAATAAAACATCCTCTCAGTCACCTAGGTTCACAACCCCAATGTCATCATAGACATTTACTTGCACTCATCTTACAAATACAACCTATTTCTACCTTCATGTCTCTTGCCTTCTTGTCTTCTCTCTAATCACACACCTGTGTCCCCAGGATCAGGTAATTTTCACTTCCCACATGAACTATTGTCATACTTTTCTAATCTTCCCCATACCCTCTACCTCAAACCTTTTCCCATTCAAAATCTTATTCAGCTGCCAAAGTGATTTTCCTAAATTCTGAATCTGCCCATATTATTTCCCCTACTCATCAAACTCTTATACCTCCCAATTAACTTAAAGATCAAATACAACATTCTGTTTGGCATTTAACACTTTTCACAATCCATATCCTTCCTAACTTTCCAATCTTCTTACAATTTACACCCCTCCATGAACTCTATACCTTCACTAGTCTACTTATAATTCCTTGACACTTAACACTATTTCTATTTTTGGAATACTCGCTCTCCTCATTCCTTCCTCCTAGCTTCCTTATAAACTCAGCTCAAATGCTATATTCTGCAGGTCTTTTCTAGTTGCTTCCTTGCCTCCTTCCCCTGCCAGTGTCTTTCTTCTGAGATTATCTTCCATTTACATTATTTTTATATAATTTGTGCTTTGTTATTTACATTGTCACCATAATAGAATTTAAACTCCTTGAGGACAGGAATCCTATTTTTAAATTCCCAATTCTAAGCCCAGTCCTGACACACTTTTTTCAAGACAAAGACTGTTGACTGATCAAATCAATGTCATCCTGGTCCCCATTTCAAATTGAAGTAGATACCAACAACAATCCCACTGATACAAGAACATACTATTAACAGTATTATAATTGGAAGATATTTTTTTAACAAAGTTCCCAGAGACACAGCAATCTTTATTATTACACATCTGTCAGATCTCATAGCTTCCTAGTTTATTCATATGAATCTTGGCATCTGTTTGATTACCCTTTTATATTTGATAAGTCTTAAAAGTTTTTATATTTCTATTTAACAACTCACCGCCTACTGAGTTAATACCCCCATTTTGGACTTGTTGGATTGGAAAAGATAGTGTCCAGGGAAGATACCAGAGGTTCAAGAAATAGTCTATTTAATATTTCTGCCTAAAAGATCTAATGCCTCTCACCTTTCCATGAAAGTTCTCATTAAGGACATCATCTTTAGAACATCTGTCTGGAAAATTCTTGATCCAAACCTGATTTGTAAGTGAAGAGGTTATATCCCCTATAGTTACCTTCTTCTTATTTTTTTGAGGTTTTTTTTTTTTTTGCAAGGCAAATGGGGTTAAGTGGTTTGCCCAAGGCCACACAGCTAGGTAATTATTAAGTGTCTGAGACCGGACTTGAACCCAGATACTCCTGACTCCAGGGCTGGTGCTTTATCCACTATGCCACCAACTGGCCCATTATAATTACCTTCTTAATGCAATCCTGCTATAAAGTACTCAACACTAAGTGCCTCTTAGGCAGAAATAAATGGACTGGAGCCATCTGTTTTGTAGCTCAGTCGACTAGACAATTCTAAGTTGAACTCACTAGATGCAGGGACCCTTACTTTAGGCTCACTTTCTTTGTAAATATTTCTCTCTTAACCCTTCTCTGTCTGTAGCACCTTTTCCCTACCTTCATTTCTCCCTTCATTCCCATCTTCCTTTCTTCCTTCATCTTTGGGTCCTTCTTTCAATAACTTCCTTCCTCCCTTCATCCCTCTCTCCCTTCCTTCCTTCTTTTTCCTTAATTCCTTCCTTTGCTTCTTCCTTTCCTCCATCTTTCCTTCCTTTCTTCCCTCCTTCTTTCCTCCTTCCTTCCTCCCTTCCTCCTTCCCTTCCTTTCTTCCTTCCCATCTTTCCTTCCTTCATCCTTTCCCTCCCTCCTTCCCTTCTCCCTTTCATTCCTTTTTTCTTCCTTTCCTCCATCTTTCCTCCCCTTCCTCCCTCCTTCCATCATTCTCCCCTTCTTTTCTTCTCTACAGAAGCATTTTGGCCTATTTAAGAACCACCACCCCACCCCAGTAGAAAAATGTCAGTGGCACTAACCTGACTGACCATTATATCTCTAAGAGATCTGAGGAGCAAGGAGGGAAACAAGACCTGGGTTCTGAATGGCAATCACCAAGACACAAATGTCATGAGTAACTGGTTCATTTGCACTATTTAATTGTGACTCACTTCATTATCCAGCTGAAATCCTTCACCATACGCATAAGGTGATATTGGCCAAATCATTATCTCTTCTCTCACAATGTCAGCAAGGCCTGATGGAAATAGAGAAGAAACATTCAAGACTAAAATTTCCAGCTATGTTAGACTGAATTAAAAGGACAAGATACTGAAGAATTACTGGCTTATAATTAAATGTCACAATTATATAGTCTAGTTAGGGATATAAGATTTCTTTATACTCACATTTTTAAAAAGTTAATTATTCAATTAAAATTAGTTAATCACAATACAGGTCATCACTTTGTCCTACTTAAGAGATCAAAGTAAGTAAATGCTTGCCCTCTGCAGATACATTTATTTCCCACCCCTCTCCCCCCAACGGCAAACAGTCCAGGTAGCATTGTACATATAAAGTTTGCTAAACATGTTTACAGATTAGTTATTTCCAGTATGAGGAATTAGGATTAAGGGAAAGAGATACATGAGAGATAATCTTTATAAAGTGTTCATCAGATTCTGAAGGGTTGGGTTTTTGTTTGTTATTTTGCTTTGGTTTTCTTCCTCTAGATGGGGATAGCATTGTCCATAGCCAGTCTAATAGGGTTGTCCTACCTCTGGTAGGAGCTGCTTCCATCAAGGTTGTTCATCTCACAATGTTGTTGTAAATGTGTACATTGTGTTCTTGGTTCTGCTCCCTTTCCTCAGCATCAGATCCTGTAAGTCATTCCATGCTTCTCTAGAGTTCAACCATTTATGGTTTCTTATAGAAGAATACTATCACATAGCATTCATGTCCCAGAACTTGTTTCGCATTCCCCAATTGATGGGCCCCTGCAGCTACATTTCAAAAATTAACTTACATTTTTACTTTCCCCAAATCTCTTGAAAAGTAGGATTAGCAAAGGAGGTGAAGCAATCAAGTGGCAAAAGAGGAGGAATATATTGAAAAGCTTGGGGTCCCATTGGAACACAAAAATGGGAAAAGACCTGGAAGAAGTCCTTCACTACATTAGGTGACTTTTTTATAGAGGGACTATGGAGGACTTGGACAAGACTTGGACAGGATGAGAAGGAACTAATAGGTTACAACCTATACCAATGGAAGGAATAAGCATATCAACGCATTCATAGATTCCCTAAGTCCTAGACTATATCAAGTACATTGCTTTAACTCAGCAGATGGGTTGGGAAGGGGTATTTGGTACTTGGATGGTTTTTAAATGAATCCATTTGATTCCTAAGCTCCTTGCTATGTGGACTACTGAATCAAAGCTTTGATAATTACAGCTTGTGTGACCCTGGATAAATTTCTTGACCCCTCAATTTGCTTATCTGTAAAGGAAAATATATTATAAAGCTAGAAGAAACTTTAGAGGTCATCAAACTCAACCCCCTGCTTTTTATTAATGAGGAAACTGTGACATCCAGAGGTTAAGTAGATTGCCTAGGCAATCCTGGTATCCTGATTTCAAGAACAATGTTTTATTTTCTATAACCAGGCTACTCCACTACAGGACTGGAGTAGATGTGATCTAAGGTCACTTTCAGCTGAAAATCCTGTGATTTATGACTATTTTTGCCTTAGTCAAACCATAGTCAGAAATACATTGAGCACTATTATCTGTGGATAGAAAAAGAATTCTGTTTCAAGTCCCACAAAAATAACTCAAGCTTTTTGCCATATATGGCTATTACATCTGATGTGTGTGTAGGGGGGGAGTTCAAATTTGACTTTGTCATATCTAAAGCTATAAATAGGATCTGTAGTATAAAAGGGATCTATTATTATATATCTATTCACAAGTTTGCCATGGTGAAAAGTATACATTGGCTAATGTCAGCAGAAGAGCAAAATAAAAAGTTCAATTCATTAAGCATTACCAATGATCTCCTATCTGTAGATTCATGACCTTGGTATTGAGGGCTGCAAGATAAAATACAGTCAAAATGCATCTTTCTGGGCTGTGGTGAAGTTGCCTGTTTGTTCAAGTATACAGGTTCTGCTTCCATTGTAGAACTTCAGTCCCTATGAATGTCAGTCAATTGATTAATCAGCAAACACTAATTAGACAGCTACTTTAAGAGATGCTGAGTTATGTCTTAGAGCTACAAAGATAGGGAAAGAAACATAAGAATATCTATAGACTATACATTAAAAGAATATAACATAAGCAAATTTAAAGGAGGGAGGGACTAAGAGATGGAGCTAGTATTTTGGAGGATCAGGAAAGGCTGAAAATGAAGTTATATCTGAAGGTCTACACCCATAGCATCTACTATTATGAAGCAAAGTTTAGCCAATATTTACTTATTTTATTAACCCACAATAAGGCCTATGAGATGCTTAGACCAACTAAAAATTAGACTTTTTGTTTAAATTACAAAAATGAGGATAAGACTCTGTTTACCTTAGTTTCTTTGCCTGCAAAATGTGGATAATTAGAATACCTATCTCCCAGGGAATGTTGTGAGACCAAGTGAAATAATAATTAAGCACTTACTTACCACTGTCTTAAACAGAGTAGATACTATATAAATGTCAGCTATCATTATCATCATCAGTAGTAGTAGAGGTAATAGCAGCAGCAGCAGTAGTAGCAGTAGTCAGTGATAGTAATAGTGGTGGTGGTAGAAAATGGTAGTAGAAATAGTACTAGTAGTAACAGCAGTAATAGCAGCAGCAGCAGTGGTAGTGCTAGTAATAATAATAATTGGCTCAGTTATTTGGTGTGTCACCAATACCACTCAATTAATTTGAGAAACAACTAACAAGCATTGAGGGTCATTCTAAGGAACATCAGGTAATTGTAGATAATTAGGTTCTTTCCATTGAACTCAGGCAACATTAGATAGAGTTGAGGAAAAGTTTGGTTTGGTTTCAAAAGTTCAGAGCTCAGATTCCATCACCAATATTTACTGGCTCTATAATTATGGATAATCTAACCTTTCAGGGCCTTAGACAGTTAGAAGAGAGAATTCAGGACAGAGTTAGGAAAATCTGAGTTCAAATATGAATGCAGACACTGACTGTAAGATCCTGGGCAACTCACTTAATCTCTTTCTGCTTTAGTTTCTCCATTCCCATAAAATGGGAATTAAAAAAAGCACCTATTTTCCATGGTTGTTGTTCCACAATTATATAAATCAAATAAGATAACATGCAAACAAGATTTGCTAATCTTAAAGCATTATATGAATTCTAGTTATTTACATTTAAAATTAGGATAGCCATATTTCTCCCACTTATCAAAAAAAGAAAGGGAAGTACTTTGTGTGCCTTTAAGGACTGTAAAGTATGTCGGACTATTATTTTTTGGCTGAGATAGTATTCATTTTGTCTTCAGCAATGATGCTATTGAAACATGAGTCTTTTCTTAGACACCTGAGGGGAAATTTCCTTTGAATACAATCCAAAGCATACTGAATTCTTTGCCATGATGATCAGTTTAGGTCCAGATTAAATCACAATCATGACATGAAAATGAAATACACATGCATAGAGCAGCCTCAGAAAATTTAAAAACCAAACTAAATCTCTTTTTCTCATCAACACTTAAAAAAATCAACATACTTTGCATATCATTTACACATCAGTGCCATTTGTTATGAGGTGCTGGAGAAGTAGCATATTTTGCATTTCAGTCACCCTGGTATAATTTAGGTGTCAAAAGACTTGAAAAGAAATATGAACAAACAAAATATCCCTGATGACATGGAAATTAGTACATATGTGCTGCTCATCTTTGCAAGTATAGCTAAACAGGTCTTCTGAGAGATTACAATTCATTTCTCTGATGCATTATTAATTCTCTGAGTTCCCAAAGAAGAACTAAGGAGTGTGCCAGTAATTCTGCTCAGAAATCCTGATACTAGGGACAGGGAGCAGAGCCTGAATGGCGGAGGTAAGGAGAATAACTCACAGGGTCCATCTCCTCAAATAGTGACCTGACTCTTGACTGGAGAAAAACAGTCGTGAATTTCCATTGCTAGTTCTTTCCAGCTATTCAGAAGTCCTTTGTCCGGGGCCTGTTGGCATCACTGAGAGTAAATACCTACATTAGGTTCTTTTGTGCTGAATCATGGTTTTGCAGTGTCTGATCTCACAGATTTTACAAAAAAAAAGTTGTCATTGATTGAGCTATTTTTAGAGGCAGTATAACAATCTTGTAGCTGGAATGGGTACAATATAGCTCCAGGGGGAGACAAAGCAGATTCACACAGAAATATTCAACACTTAAGTTTCCCACAGAAAGGAAATGAGGAAAATTTTAAAAGGATGAATCAGGGCAAGACTATCAGTGGATGAAAAATTAAATTAAGCATCATCCAACTAGAAAACAGTTCCTATTGGATGGGGCTAAGTTTAAGACATTTGCTTCCTGAGGGGAAAAGTTGAAAATGGCCAGTATAACCTGGGGTTTGTATTCAATGAGGTGATTAATCAGTTAGTATTTTTTAATATGTCATAAAATATTCTAGGTACTGAAGATAAAATATAAATAAATAAACAGTACTAACAATAAGTGACTTGTTCAGGGTCACATAGCTAGTGAATGTCTGCAGTTGGATTTCAGCTCAGGACCTCCTCACTCTAGGACCCCTGACCCTAAGATCCATTCTCTATTTACTACTTCACCCAGCTGCCCCAGTAACTTACATTTTAATGAATTTGATTGGAATAGTGGAAAGAGTGCTAGATTTGAGGTCAATGGAATTCTAGGTAACTTATCTTTTGTCTAATATGTGTTTTTTTTATTGTATTCTGTTTTTTTTTGTTTAAATAGGGAAGTTGTATTAGATACACTCCCAGGGGCACTTCCAGCTCCCAAAATGTCATGATCACTTAATTCTATGATACTCTTCTAAGAAAAATATACATTGAATGACTTAAATCTTCACTTATTTATTTTGTATGTATGTAACCTTAAATTTTATATACTAATATAGTACAGTGAAAATAATATTCTAGAATCAAAGGAATTTGTTTCAAATACTAGCTTTGATGTTTTCTACTTCTGTGGGCACCACAACATTTTTAGACAGTTTTCTTATCTTTTAAAAGGAGGGGATTGAATTAGATGGACTCTTTGATTCCTTCCAGCTCCTCATTCTGTAGCCTCTGAGATTTATGAGTTTATGAGCACATATCTCCTGATAGAATGGAAATAGCTTAAGGGCAAAGAATGGTTTATTTTTCCATTGGTTCCCCTTTGTTTATACATAGTAGTTATTTAATAAGTGCTCATTTTGGATACAATATTGACTTATGTGAATTCTTAAAGGAATGAGATTCTTTTCATAATACTAAGCCAGAATTTTTTATAATTATCTAGAAACATTTCTAAAATGAATTGCATACTTTCCTTCTTCTTTCAGAAGATTTAAGAATTTTTGTTTTTATTTCCTAGTAAAATATTAATAAATATGTTTTCTCTTCCCATCAAAAATTCCCTTGAAACAAAGGACAATTAAGCAAATCCAATTTTCACAGATTGCAACTGACAGTGTATATAAAATTCTGCATCTGTCATCCACCATCTCTCAATGGAAAGGAGAGATGTGTGTTTAATCATTTCTTCTGTGGAGTCAATTCTGCTCATTGCAATGAATCAGTGTTGTACACCTTTTAATGTTATTTTCATTTACATTATTGTATTCATTCATACTGTCTTATGAGTTGTTCTCTGTACTCCACTTTCTTCCTTCCCTCTTGTATCAGTTTAGCTAAGTCTTCTTTGTGTAATACCTTATCTTCACCCTTTCTGAGCAATAGTAATTTATCATTGATATACCAAAATTTGTGCAGTAATTCCCAATAAATGGCATCTAGTATGATTACAGTCATTTCATAAAAAATCAATGTTATGCACACACATATAATCCTACACATATCCTTAACAGGCTGATCCTTCACCTGGTTACCTGAGAGCCAGTGTTGAAAGGGTTGAGGAATAGTCAATATGGTGTTTGCAGTCTGATAACTTCAGGAAAAATGCCATGATCAGAACAGAGGTCTATACACAACATTCATTGATCTGCCCAAGGCTTTTGACACCATGTCATGGGGGCTTATGAAAAATTAAGTCAAAATTTGGTTGCCTGGAGAAGTTCATCAGTATTGTATGAGTTTCATGACACAGTGCTTACTTGGGTTCTGGATAGTGGATGATGCTTTCAAGATTTCCAGTCATCAATGGAGTGAATCAAGGCTGTGTTCTTTCTCCCATGCTTTTTTAGCATGATATTTTCAGTCATGTTATCAAATAGCACAGCATTAAGGTCAGCTTCCAGGAAATTTTTCAACTTGAAAAGGCTACAAGCCAAGGCCAAAGTGGAAGGAGTGTTGGTGCAGGATCTTCTGTTGCAGATGATGGTACCTTCAATACAGCCTCTGAAGCTGAGATGCAACAAAGTATTGATCGATTCTCTGCTCATTTTGGTCTCACAACACCAAAAAACCCAGGTGTTCCATTAGTCAGCACCACACCATTCATATGTGGAAACTAGCTACATCAAATGGAGGAGTTTTGAGTTCTGTGGTTAAGCTCACTTGATAGTATACTTTCTAGGGAGGAACACATTGACAATGGGGTTGACCCACATATTTCCAGAGTAAGCTCAGTGTTTGGGTGGCTCTGAGGAAGTGTGTGGGAGAGAAGCGGTATTAGACAGACTACTAAACTGAAGGTCTGCAGAGCCGTTGTGCGGTGCTATGGCAGAAAACTGAAAATGCTTCCCTTTAAACTGTCTTAGGAAGATTATGGGGGGGGGGCAGTGAGGAGGGGGAGTTAGAAAAAGTGAAACAAGGACACTCTCAAGAATCTCTTAAGAACTTTGGAATTGATTGTGCAGCATGGGAGACACTGCATAGGACTGCCCAGTATGGTGTGCCCTCATTGGAGAGGGTGCTATGTTCTATGCTCAAGGAAGAATTGAGGAAGGAAAAGTGAGATCAAATTTAGAGAATCCACCTCAGAATCCACTTGGACTATCCAAACTGTGTAGAGCACTCCAAGCTCATATTGGTCTAACCAGTCACAGTCGGGACACACTATAACGTATTTCTAACATAATGATGTCAGTTTGGTCCTTTTCAATACAAAAGGACAAGAACCAACCAACCTACTTGTTTATTCATCTATCTCTCACTCTATGGTTATATTCTTTAATGCTTCCACATTACAATTTATATTTTCACTATAATCTTATTCTAATCTTTCCTTTTAGCTCTGTTTCTGTTTTTTATTGATCTTTCTGATGTTGAAAGAGTAACATTAATGACTTCAACAATTGGCATTCTATGATCTGCCTAACATTTCAGTTAGCTTTTTGTCATCTGACATATAGATTTGGTATTGTCATTCTTATCTGATATATTTATTTGTTTACCTTTCTCGATGTGAATTGATGTCGTTCTTGTCTAAAAAGCATGGGAGGTGCAGCCAGTGCAAAGGCACAGAGGTGGAAGATAGAGTATCATGTATGAGAAAGTATATTTGACTATATCATAGAATCTATGGAAGGAAATAATATGTAATAAAGTTAGGAAAAGTAGGATGGATCCAGATTATGAAGAATTCTGTATATCAAACAGAGTCAATAGCAAGCCTATTGTTTACTGAATGACAATTATAATAGAACTAAATTCTAGGAAAATCTGCTTGTTGAGTGGATAATAGATTTGCAAAGAATAGAAAATTAAGACAGAGAGACCAACCAGAGGATATTTTAGGAATCTAGGAGGCAGATGATAGGGGCTTAAGCCCAAGTAATGTTTGAATGAATGTGTGGGAAAAAAGGAACAGATGCAAGAGATATCAGGAAGGTAGAAATGACAAAATTGGGAATGCAATTAAGGGTGAGGTTTCAATGAAAGTAGGGACTGATGAATGTTTATAACCAGGATACCAGGATGGATGATGGAAGCTAAAAGGAAAAAGTGAAATTTTCAAGAGGGGTGCATTTTGGGGAAAGATAACATGTATTGCTTTGAATATGTTGAATTTAAGTTGCTTATAGGACAAATCATTTGATTTGTTGGAGGGAGAAGTTATCTAACATTAAAAGAGAGGTAATTATAATGTCTTTAACTTTTGAATTATATTTTTTCTTTTCATCCTTCCCTCTCCCATACCAGCTAAATATGCAGTTCAGAATTATCACTTAATCTCTCAAATCCATCCCCATCCAGTCTTTTAATCTGAGTAAAATTAATTTGTGGGAATTTTCAGATATCTTTTTTCTCATTTGTTACTTCATTTATCTTCAAGTTTATTATGAAATATATTCTTCCATTAATGATCAGTGGACTAACATATTCTAAATTCATTTTTATATGTCCTTCATTTAAAAAAAGAGCTTTTAAAAGAAAAAAACAACTTTGTTCCCTCTTCTATCAGTATTTATCCATCAGTATGAGCATGAGTCTTCCACAAATCTCTTCCTCTTATATTATTCCCCTTATCCATTTCTTTAGTTGTATGTGTTTTTGGGAGGGGGTGGAAGGGGGGGGAGTGGGAGAGCAAAGATGCTTTTTTTACTTTTTTTTAATTTTAGGTTTGTTTGTTTGTTTGTTTGTTTTTTGCAAGGCAATTGGGTTAAATCGCTTGCCCAAGGGCACACAGCTAGGTAATTATTAAGTGTCTGAGGCCAAATTTGAACTCAGGTACTCCTGACTCCAGGGCCAGTGCTCTATCTACTGCACCACCCTAACCACCCTGAGAGCAGAGATTCTTCCTGAAAGTGTCACTACCAGAAGAATTCATTCATAAAGGGGATAATA
This sequence comes from Macrotis lagotis, assembly GCF_037893015.1. Lineage (NCBI taxonomy): Eukaryota > Metazoa > Chordata > Mammalia > Peramelemorphia > Peramelidae > Macrotis > Macrotis lagotis. The sequence continues at coordinate 170,778,241 of NC_133665.1, forward strand.
AAAGTGAGCTGAGACAAAAATTAGGGTGATCTGTGTTTTCCAAATGTGTTCATTGTGAAGGAGGAAATCCAGGACAAAACTCTATTAGCAGGGTCTGGGGAAGTCTACTAGATGCTTCTGTTTACAGATGATTGTATTGATTGAATTAAACTTCAAGACATTGGAAAGTCTCTTAGAACAAATCTGTCTTCACTCAAAAAATTGGCTTGTTCATCTACATAGGAAAGAACAAATATATGAATGCTGATTTCCCAGATTTCAACATGCTTCTGAGTGGACAGTCTAAAGTTCAACATATAACTAAATAGCTGTATACAATAATAGTGACATTTGCAATGATCTACTATGGATGACTTAGTTCTTCTCAGCAATATATTGATCAAAGACAATTCCAAAGGACTACTGATGAAAAATGTTATCCACTTACAGAGAAAAAACTGATGAAGTCTGAATGCAGATTAAAGCATATCCATTTTCTTTATTCTTTTCATGTTTTATTTTCCCATTGATCTGTTTCTTTTTTCACAACATGACTAATGTGGAAATGTTTTACACAGTTTCACATTTATAACCTATATCAAATTGCATATCTTCCTAAGTAGGGGAAAGAGAAAGAAGAGAGAAGGAAAACTGGAAATTCAAATTTTCTCCAAAAAAAATGTAAAAATTGTCTTTATAAGTAATCGGAAAAAATAAAATACTATTAAAAAGATGAATATGTAGGACAGATAATACATAAAAGGACAGTGAACTGGGTCTAGAGTTGAAAAAAAGGGAAAAGAGTGGACTCTATTACTTTAGGCAAAATGTAATGAACTACTGATTTCAAGATTCCTTTAAAGGAAAAATCCATCTTTTCAATACAAAGATTTAAAGAGTAATGCTGCCTAGCACAGAGACATACTGCCTTCAAAGAACTAAAGATAGCAGAGAGGGCAAAGAAAAGGTGGATATGAGCAGGTAGCCTCATAAAACCACGAAAAATCTTTAACAGAAATAAAGGATATAATCCAAGAATTATATGAAAGAAAGAAAGAAAGAAAGAAAGAAAGAAAGAAAGAAAAGGAAAGCTGATTATGTAGGAACAGCAAAGAGTTATCAGGTCTTCCCATATACCCTCATGATTTTACAGCAGGAGATGCTGAAGAAGGTCTATAGCAACTTTAGTGGACTCCATTTTGTGAAATTTTTGGAAGGATATTGTTGAAGGTCACACAGAGTATCCATCGAGTCACCTAGTTGCTCATCATGATTTTTATTCCATGAAATATTAATCGAATTATTTCCTCTTTCCTTTTTTCACTCTTTTAACCCCCTTAATTCTTTGGCCCCACTGATCTGTTTGTCTTTATTTTCACTCTGTATCTTAAGCAAAGTGAGTTTTATTATTTTGGCTTTAATAACAGCATTATTTTGCTCTATAATCTTATGTATTTGATTTCATAATCTATTTCTTACTTTTTATTTTGATTTTTTATTTATTTTCTCAAAATTAGAACTCTTATTGTACAAACTGTTACTTATAGACACAATTCCTTTGTAACTTTGTATTGAAGAGAAGCTTGGGGAACTGAGCAGGACATGAATTTGACCATAGTTACAAAGCTCATGTATGCATGTATGTATGTGTGTGTGTATATGAGGCAGCACTTGAACCTAGATCTTTCTGATTTCATATTTGACTATCTGTGCTATGACTACTCTCTTGTTAATTTTACCTACTTGTCTTTTCCTTTCTAAGTTCTTATTTAAAAAAGCAACATACAAAATTAAAGTTAGATATGATACCTGTTTTGCAAATGGATTTCCTTTAAAAGAAAGAAATAAATTTAAGTGAATTACTCAAAGTTACACAATTAGTGAGTGTGAGAGCTAGGATTAGAAGTCAAATTTAATGATTTTTAGAAATTTCCTCATCTTAGTAGTCCACTCAGTCCCTAACCAAATAAGATGAAAGTATCTAAAGACCAGTGAAGAATCAATGGTGTCTCTTAAAACAAAACATCAGACCCCCCACCCCCATTATTATTGACTCGGACTGGGTTCATCAATTATATTAAAATGAAATAACAAAAATTTATGCAGCATATTAATTGCTAGAGCACCTGTGCTGGACCCTGGGGTTACAAAGGTAAGAAAAAAAAATAAAAGTCTATGTGCCTTCAGGGAATGTTGAACTCATCTTCAATTGTCAAAGAAATTGCAGTTATAAGTAGTAAACTAGTAATTTTTTCTTTGCAAATTTTATTTTGCAAATTTCTATTTCATGGTGATAAAGTTATTCCTTAAATTGTATCCAATACTGCAGAAGATCAGAGATTTAGAGGTTGAAGGGACTACTAATTTTATTTTACAGATAAAAATAACATTCTTACTGAGATTAGGAGAGTTGAATGACTTCACACAATGAGACCCAAGTTCAGATTCTGCCTCCAATACTTCCTAAATATGTGAACTCCACCTTATTCAAATTCCTCAGCTGCAAAATAGGAATAATAGAACTTACTTTTCAGGATTATTGTATCAAAGGAGATTACATACACATGTTTTGTAAACTTTAATGTGTTAAATAAATATTATCATTAGGAGTAGGAGTAGTATTGTTGTTGTTGTTGTTATTGCTATGTTATATACTACAGTTGGGAATTCCCTCTATGATATGACTCCATTTGTAACCCTCTTTCCATTGCATTAACGCTGCCCCCAAATAGGTGAATAATAAATAGCAGGGCAAAATTGCATTGCTAATATCACAGTTAGCCTTCCTTTAGAAAAGAGCATACTGAAATAAACCCATGTGGAATTTAAATCTCATTTCTACATGGCAGAGAAGGAAGGGGCAGAAGTCAGGAGAACTGGTCTCTAAACCGAGTTCTGCTGTGTTCAACATTCCCTAAAGTTCAATATTTCCTGAAGGCACATACTCTCGTTTTTTTTTCACCTTTGTATCTATCATGGTAATGAAAGAACTTTCTAAATCTGAAAAAAAAGTTCATATTATAGAGGTATAATGTTTGCAAAGAATTTTACTTACATTATCAAATGAGGTATTTGTAAGGTGCATGATAAAGGACCTGATGCATAGTAGATTCTATATAAATTTCTATTCCCTTCCCTTTTCACTTTGTTTACTCATTGAAGTTTCATAAGAACCCAGTCAGGTTTTAGTATTACCACAGAAACCCAGAATGTTAGCTTTTCAGGAGCCTTCAGCAGTCAGCTTTTCCAACTCAGACATTAAAGGAATCCTCATTATAATGTCCTCAGCAGATTGTCATCTAGTCTCTTCTCAAAGACCTCAAAGGATGGGGGAAAATACCATTGAAGATGAGAAAACTAAGACTCAGTCTTGTCCAGGTTCTCACTGACAGGATAGGGACCCAGATCTTCCTGTCTCCATGTTCATCTAGCCATGTCACCTAGCACCTAAAAGACATGGGACCTATGCTATGGCAGTTTTTATCTTTCGCATGGATATGTTGAAATTGGCTGACCTTGCCTCCTCCCTGTTCTGATGACCTTACTTCTCCAGTTTCTCTCAATATTCATATTTAGTAATAAATATTCAGAAATAATTGACATCTAAAAAATTCTAGCTCTAGCATCCATTGTTCTGATCTCTTTTCATTTTTCAAGGCACTTAAGTATCCTTTGCTTGAATGGAAGGAAGCAATTTTTTAAAATCTTCCTTGACATAGACAGTTTTCTAACACATGGCCATTGATGCTTTGAACTCACTTATGATGAGAACCCTACCAAGGGATGCCTTCTTTAATGAACAAAAATGGGCTTACCTTGGACTGCAGATTATTCCTCACCTCACTTATCAGTTTCTTTAACAGAACTAATCCCCCACCCCCACCAAAAGATAATTAGGAACTTCTCTTCAAGGAATAAACATGGAAATTTCATCTAGTTTATCACCTTTCTTGGTCTGATGAAGCCAAATGGTACATTGGGAAAAGGGCTGAATTCAGAAGATCTCAGAAAATCTGAGTTTAAAATCCCAGCTCAACTACTCTTAGGAAGATCATTCAGCTTCAATTTCCTCAAATGTAAAATAGACAAGTTACTATAGGTGACTATTAAGGTCACTTTCCCCTAAGTCTGGAATCCAAACCAATTATTTAGTTTGCTTTTAAAGGTCTATAGAGTCATAGACTGTGAGATCTAGAAGGGAGCTCAGAATACATTTCATCCAACCCTCTTATCTTAATGATGAAGGAATTGAAACTTGGGAAGGCAAAGATCTCTTAGTCATTGAATAAATACTACAAGCAAGTTTAGAGATTGCATGAGGAAGGAGGTTGAAAATCTGATTTTACAAACTGTCATAAAAGAAGGACAAGAAATGTAATGGCTATGTGATCTTCTCCAAATCATCTATAGCCTTTTACAATACCCCAGGCAACTCTAATATTACAAATTACAAAAATAATTGGCTATCTGAAGTGGTGGAAGGAGTTTTTGTTTTTTTTAACCAGAAATTTCCTATACCTATAAAATCACAGTTACAGCCTGCTAAAAATGTGAATGTCTCCCTAGCCAAGGAATGGAGAATAAAGGCAAAAAATGAAACATTTTTGATATCAATTCCTTGTTTTTTCATAGAATCATGTATTTAGAGTTGGAAGGAATCTCAGAAGTGATCTAGTCCAAAAGTTTCATTTTACAAATGAAGACACTGAGGTTGAGAGAAGGTGAATGACTTAGCTACATGGTCACATGGGGTTATAATCAAGATCTGTGATTCAACCTAGGGCTCTAAATTCAATCTTCTCTTGACTAAATCATCATCATACTGCTTCTCTCAAAGAACTGATTTATGATTAGGGATTGAAAAAGTATCTTCCTCATAACAATTCCTTGGACTAGATTTTTTTAGACCTATGATTTCATATGTGTAAAGGACAGCCAATGAAGGATTTCTACAATTCAAAAAGGAACATGCTCAGCAACTTACAGTCTTGGAGAGAGACCTAGGACAAGAGGTAAAATGACTTGCCCAGTCACAGAGTTGATGTATATTGTTGGACTTGAAGCCTGAACTCTTCCTTTCTCCAAGGCCAGTTCTAGTATCATGAATGCTTCTTCTCATAAGATAGACACATAACAAAGATCATTTGTTGCAGGATCCAAATGGGGAACTTGGGAATTCTGTTACATAATATGTCCTTGTTCACATGGTAGGAAAATCTCAAAGTCAAGAATGTATTATAGAAGATAAGTGTGCTCCAATATCCCAATTAGATAGGCTGGGAGGTGAACCCCAAAGCCAGAGGTACTGAATAATAACTGAGTAGCTCAGTGGCTAGAGGACTGAATGGTATCAGGAAAACCTGAATTCAAATTCTGACTTAGTAACTTCTTTCATTCTCAATTTTCTCTTTTGTAAAATGAGGATAATACCATTTAATTCAAAGGATTCTTTTGAGGATCAAAGGAGTTAACTTAGGCAAAGCAAATTGCAAACTTTAAAGTGATATATTATGATAACAGTAAAAATATTATTTCATGAGACCAGTGGAGATTGCAACATTTATATAATTTTTAAATTTATATCATTATTATCAATATCATCATCTCCATTGGCTTCATGAAACTAGCTCCCTGATCTTCCTACCCTCTGCTCCCCTAGTCTGTGAAAGTAATCAGATCTACCTGACTGCTTCTGTTCAGTTGGTTTCCCCCTCTTTTATGTCCTAATACATGGTCAATTTTTGGCTAGGCATATTCCTTTCTATACTCATTTAGTTTTCTCTAGAGGTCTATCATACCTAACTTTTCTAGTATTTTATTCATTTCCTTAACTTCCTTGTTTATTTTATGGTTATATTTTCCTAATTCTGGGGGATGGAAGTTGAGGTCCACCTCCAGAATAGTTTTGCTGTCTATGTCTTCCTGTAACTCATTTAGCTTCTCTAAGAATTTGGATGCTTCACCACTTGATGCATACATGTTTAGAATTGAAATTACTCCATTATCTGTGGTACCTTTTAGGATTAGTTTCTTTCTTCCTTATTCCTTTTAATGAAATTGATTTTTGCAATTGTTTTTTCTGAGATAAGAATAGCTACCCCTGCTTTTTTCCCATTAGGTTGAAGTATAATATATTCTTGCTTCAATTCTTTACCTTTACTCAGATGTATCTCTCTGCTTCAAATGTTTCTTGTAAGCAGCATATTGTAGGATTCTGGTCTTTTATCCACTCTGTTATCTGCTTCCATTTTATGGGAGAGTTCATTCCACTCGCATAAATACTAACTTTATTAACCTCTATGCTATCTCCTCTCTGTTTTTTCTATTTTTCCCCTCTCTTCTCAGTAACACTTCCCTTAATCTGGCTCCCCTCTCAGTCACCCTCCTTTTTATTCCCTCTTTCCCTTTCCCCCCTTCTTTCTTCCCTTTTATTAGTCCCCCCCCACCAGTTCCTAATACTTGAAGGGTAAGACAAATTTCTAAACCTATTTGAGTATAAATCTTATTCCCTCTTTAAGGCAAATTCTTTCCTTTCTTTCCCTCTGTTGAAATAGATAACTTTGAGCCTCTTCATATGATGCAATTTATCCCATTCTGCCTCCCCTTTTCTCTTGTTTCATTACAATTCCCCCCCCCCCTTTTTAATGTCTCTTTAAAAAAATCATTCCATCAAAATCAACTTATGACCATACCTGCAGCCTAGGTATCTTCCCTCTAACAAAGTTATAATTCTCACAAGTTTTGAAAATTTTCCTCCCAGGAAGGGATGTAACAGTTTAATCTTATTGAATAATAGTTTTTTTCTTTTCCCCTGTTTACCTTTTCACATATCTCTTGATTCTCCTTTCTGAAGTTCAAATTTTCTGTTCAGTTCTGGTCTTTTCATCAGGAAAGTTTGAAAGTCATCTATTCAGTTAAATATCCGTCTTTTCCCCCTGAAAAAGTATTCTCAGTTTTACTAGGTAGTTGATTCTGGGTTATAATCCAAGTTCCCCTGACTTCTAGAATATCATATTCCAGGCCCTTCAATCCTTTAATGTTGATAAGCCAGTTTGTGGTTGATAAAACCTGACTATTGCTTTGTGGCATGTGAATTGCTTTTTTTTCTGGCCATCTGCAGGATTTTCTCTTTCATCTGATAATTCTGAAGTTTGGCTACCTTAGAGTTTTTATTGTGGGATCCCTTTCAGTTGTTGGATGGATTCTTCGATGATTACTTAGTCCTCTGGTTCCAGGATGTTAGGCCACTCCTGAAGAATGGAGACCAGGCTCTTCTGATCATGGCTTTTGAGTAATTCAATTATTTTAAAATTATGTCTCCTTGATCTATATTTCAGATCAGCTGTTTTACCAAGGAGGTATTTTACATTTTCTTCTGTTTTCCATTTTTTAAATTTTTATTTCACAGATTCTTGTTTTTTTCCTGAAATCGTTAGTTTTCATCAGTCAAATTCTATTTTTCCTTCATTCATTGCGTTTTGTCGTCTCTTTTTCCATTAATTTTATTTTTAAAAGAGCCGCTATCTTTGTATTTTTATAGAATTTGTTTTGTTCTGTCACTTTTGGTGGCAAGACGCTCATCAGCTCTTGCATTTCTTGTCCCAATTGATTTTTAAAGTTCTTCCACAGCTCTTCTAAGAAGTGTTTCTGGGCTGGAGGGCTATTCACCTTCTCTCCTTCTTTTGAGCTTGTTTGCCCATCCTTGTCTGCAAGGTAACTTTCTATGGGTCCCGCATTTGGGGCCTTTCTGCATCGGGAGCTTTGTTACCCATTCCAAGGGGCTTGTATCGCAGTCTCTCTCTCTCACACACCCCACACGGTCCACTGCCCCCCACAGTGTAAACGCTTGGGGCAATCTCTGGGGGTCCACAGGCAGCCCAGTCTAGGCCGCCGGCGGGAACAGCCAGAAGCTCTCGCTGCCGCCCACCGCCTCGCTTTGGGGGGGATGGGAACGCCTGGGGTCACGAGGGAGCTGTGTGCGCAGGCGCCCAAGGCTCTCTCTCTCTGGATTGGCCCGGAGGGCGGAAGCCAGGCTTCCTCCCGCCTCAGAACACCGGAAGTTATGGCAGGGCCCTGCCCCGGAGCTTCCCTGGCACGCTGGAGTCACCCACTACGCAACCGCGGCGCTCAGGTCAGTTCGCGCCCTCACCCCGACGCCCCCCGGTTTCTTTCCTTCTGCCCCTTGGTGCGCTCTGCGGCCCCCGAATCTGTTAGGATCCTTGATCCTTGTGGTCTCTTTGCCCATTAATTTTATTTTTAAAAGAGCCGCTATCTTTGTATTTTTATAGAATTTTATTTTATTGAATTTGTTTTGTTCTATCAACTCAGGCCCCCCAGCAGAAGGCCTGCTTCCCCCCCCCCGCCATCTTGACCGGAAGTTCCCTTCGCCCCTTCAGAGCCCTCGTGAAGGTACAAAAAGCCCCACTGCAAACCCTGCCCCTGTCACACAGCAGGGTGAAAAGAGAAAATGATAAATGAAGGATATAAATGAAATGCAATAAAAAAAATGTGGAGAAGGAGGAGGAGGGAAAAGATATTAGGTGAATCCGTGCAAATCCTCCAATTTCCAGCAGCAAAGGCCAAAGGCAAAAGGGGCCTTGGAGCGTCCAACTTCTCTGGGTCCTGGTGGGCCTTTTGAATCAGAGGCTACCAGGTGGACAACCACCCCACAGGCCAGAGGCCTGTGACCTCTGCTCCCCACAGCCACCAAAGGCTATATGAGGATCCCCCAGGGGATATATTGACTCTTGAATATTACTGTTTTCTTGTATTTTATTTATTCATCCCCAGTTGCATTTTAATCTGCGTGGGTTTGCATTCATGTTGTTTGAGTCTTCTAGTCCAGGTCTAGAGGCGCATCCTTCAAATCACAATCCATGGTCATTTGTTGCCTTTTAATTTACAATTTCTATATGTATTAGAATCCCTGGAATAAGTAAAATAAGGGTTGAAGGTATAGGACACAATTGTTTCTAGAAGGATGTACGTTTATATCACAACTTCCTTATGTATGTTTTTTTTTTACTGGAACTGTGATTTCATTGGTTAAAAAACCAAAAACAGCCAGCAGTTGCTGTGAAAGCTTGCTGTCTTGACTGACAGTTGTGTGATGAAGGGGGAGATGATGACCCATCTCCATCAGTTAGCCAGGCTCTGCTGCCCCCTTCACTAACATGCTTATTACCCAGACCAAGAGAGCAAGAAAAAGGATTCCATTGGTATTTTGTACTTACTGTCTTTAGGAGCTACATTCTGAGTGGTTTTCCCCTGAAGTGCTTTTCAAGGTTGACTATGGACAATATTGGGGGAAAGGAAGTTGTTTTCTATGTTTCATGATTGCCCTTTCAATACCTCCCTCCTCCCCCTTTACCAAAGTATCTCAAGAGTCTGTCTCACTTTCCTGGATATTGTAGTGCTTCACCCAGACAAATCCTCCCTATAGTTCATTTTAGTTTCTTTTAATACTTTTTGAAAAAACATGCCTTCGGTCTCCTGATTATCACTAGCTATTGCTGAAGAAACTGTTTTGATTGATAAGTTACTGGGCCCCATACTGGAAATCTTAAAAACTGACCTTGTTTTTGTTTCAATAAAAATTTAGTGGCTCTGCAGAGCAAAAGATAACCTGGTATACTACGCAGAGGCTGGTCTTGTTTTTAGGAAACACATTCAAGGTCTTCCTTTCACATATGGTAACTTTTTTTTTAGTAATTCTGTGTGTTACTTAATTTCTAAAGAAAACTCTCTGAAATGTATAGGTTTTAATCACTATGGAAGGAGAGTATGTCCTTCCACATAGGGGATTCCCTAAACCCATGAAATCACAGGTATGGACCAAAAGAATATATATATATATATATATATATATATATATATATATATATATATATATATATAATTATTGCCTAGCATTTCACTGCTCTGATGTCTCATCATTTTGACTACAGCTTCAGTCTAATTTGGCAAACATTATTTATAGTTGATTCTTGACAAGTTTCCCAGTTGAATTGCTCATTGCTTTTTTGAAAGTGAGAAAAGACAGATAAGGACAAATCAAGATTTCCTCAAAGTCTATAGATAAACTTTGAAAGCTTAAAAATGGTTTAGAAGTTCCTTCTTTGCCTGGTGGCTATTGAAACAGATTCATTTTTGTCAACTCTTACACAGAGTAGCCCTGAAAAAACATATAGTTAAAAAATTAGTTCCAAAAGCATCAAATACCTATTACATACATACATGGTACTATATACTGTGCTCTTGATAAAGAGAAGAAAATATTCTACTGACTAATCTATTCTACTATATAATATAAGCATTCTACTGAGTAATATAAATATTCTACCATATAATATATAAATAGATAATTATATACATGATTATTTGAGGAGAGTGAAAACACCAAAAGATAAGGCAATTTACTTTTATTTGTTGTAGACCCTTTGGAAGACAGACTGGCAAAACCTCAGAAACTCTTAGAGTCCCACTTTAAATAACTAAAGGAAATGCTCAATTTGAAGATAGAGATTAGTGAAAATTCAGATGTGACTTTTTATATTCAATTATGTAATCTATCCATGTACTTCTTGAGGGTTCATGAACCCTACTTCAGTCTAGACTCCCTGGAATAAGAGAAAAAGAAAGAGGAGATGACACCTGAGCTGAAATTTGAAAGGAGCTAGTCTAAGGTGAGACGGGAGTGAGGACCAGTCATGAGGCTCAGCCTGGGCAAAGACATGGTGGTGGGAAATGGAGGGCAGAGTTTGAGAAATTGAGCCCCTTTGCTGGAAGGACTGAAATGTGGGATAAGCCTGGAAAGGCAGGCTAAAGTTAGATAATTGAAAGCTTCATTTTATCCCTAGGGACCTAGGGAAAGTTCCCAAGTGGTCAAGTGCTACGGACAGACTTGCGCTTTAGGAAGATAATTTTGACTGCTGTGATTCCAGATAGGCATTTGAGACCTGGAGATGCAGAAGGCTCCTGGAGGAAGTTGTCTTTTTTAGTGTTTTAGCTCAATGCCTTGAATGAGATAATGACATTGCCAAGGTCACCATTGCAGGAGAAGTCCCTCCCTACCTCTGAGGCTGAAGGTGGAGGGAGGCTGGGGATGTGTGGGGAGGAGGTAGAATTCTATTCTTGTCCATAGGGCTGTGTCAGAGACAGATGTGTTCCATGACTTCCAAGTTTAAAGTAAGTTGATTATTTGGAACTTGGAATGCATTTTCCCCTAGAAACAACATTATAAATGGTGGTTAGGTCCCTGGGCCAGCCCACACAAACCTATTTTTATCCATCATGAATGTGGCTAAAATACTGTACATTTGCAGCAACATTATTTTCAAATAACATATTTTTTCATTGTAAAAATAAAGCATTTCATCTACATTATGGGTCAGGCAGCATTTGTGGGTTGATCCAGGATTCTAACCCCTGCTTAAACATTGTTTCTAGGGGAAAATTGCCTCAAGTTTCACACTGATTCACGGGCCATTTCTTTCACAACACAATCTATTTATAGATTGGGAACTGCTCTATGGGTACTGTCAACCTGTACGCTCTCCTCATTAATGAGCTCTTTAAGTGTACCATTTGTTCATCTTCCCCACCTAAATCTAACTTGGTTGAACTTTGTGCCATATTTCAACTTTATGAGACCTGAGACTTGTAGACCAAGTCCATGATTACCTTCAATTTCTGTAGCTAGTATTTATTGGATACCTATTATGTTCAAAGCAGTTTGCTAGGAGTCAAATAAGATATATTCTTCCTCAATTCTTGATTTTACAAAGTCTCTCAAGCCATCTTTCCAAGTTCTATTTGTTCTCACCTCTTTCATCTCTCTTATCTTTTTCAGTTGTCTTACTTTTTTTTTTTTGCAAGGCAAAGGGGCTAAGTGACTTAACCAAGATCACACAGTTAAGCGATTTGAACTCAAATCCTCTTGACTCAAGGACTGTGCTCTATCCATTGCACCACCTAGCTGCCCCTAATTGTCTTACTTTTGTCTCTGGCGTGTAGGGTGTCTTCTGACAGAACTAAGCTTTTTCTAAGGTAGACTTTTCATATTCATCCCAGAAGTATAAAATCAGTCAGGATATTATGCTAAAGTAAAGCCCTAACAACTTCACATAAGGACCTGCAATAGACTTAAATTACCCCAATCCCTTCAAAGAATTGTTTCTCATCAGTTACACATATGCTTATAAACCCATTCACTATAATCAGATTATTAAATTCTAGTGGAAATTAGAAAGAGTCTATCCTCTTTGCTTTGTTTAGAACATACCCTGGATAAGAAGTCATTGAATCTGGATATATTGAAACCTAAAAGAAAATCAGTATTATTATTTGATGGGTAGTAGAAAAGTGTGCTTAGGGAAAATTATTGTATTATACTTATTCTCATTTTTGGAATTTTGGAAACTGAGGAAGATAAAGCTAAATGTCTTATCTAGGATACCACAATTAATGTTTCTGTATCTGAATTTGAGGTCAGATCTTCTAGATATCTAAATGTTTTTCTTTTCTCTCTTTTGACCAGATAAATTTACTGATTTCAAATTGACTGATTTCAACTCAGAAACAATTGGAGGAACCACATCCAAAGTAAAATGTCTTTGAAAGTTGTAGATTTAAGTCTTTGCAAAACTTCATAGAAATTCCTATACAGATACTAAGTTCTTTGTTCTGTTTGTCCTTTAATTCAGTTTTATTGCATTCATTTAAATTCTATGAAAGTACATAAAGCTTAGGGGTGGCTAGGTGGCATAGTGGGTAGAGCACTGGCTCTGGAGTCAGGAGGGCCCGAGTTCAAATTCAGCCTCAGTCACTTAATAATTACTTAGCTGTGTGACCGGGCAAATCACTTAACCCCCATTGCCTTGCAAAGAAACCAAAAAAAGAACAAAAAAGAAAAGAAAGCACATAAAGCTGTGAGCCAGGTGTTCAAGGATCAATCCATTGACTCTTCCAAATGGTGCCCCAGTGTAATATTAGTATAAGGTCTACTATCACTTGTGCATTTATTAAGCACCCATGCATGGTAGCCCCCTCTCAGTCCTCCTCTTTTCCTTTTTCCACCAAGACGCTTGTGGCAGCTGGCTACAGAATCAGAATAACTCAGAAGAAGGGACTCTTGTTTTTATGAAGTGATGAAGGAAGATAGCATGACATTTGATGTGCTCAGTCTTCCATGAGATGTTTACAGGCCAAACTTCAGAGAGTCATCTTAAGCTGTCTGCAAAAAGGCCTCAAGATCACATAGTTTCCTAAGCCAGAAGTTGGCTTCTATCTAGAGGATGAGGATATATAATTGTAATTACAAAGCAAAAAAATACCCGTAGGAATAGCTATCAGAAATGAACATGGAATCCTTTTGATTTTTACTCAAGGGTCAGCATCCTTGAGGAAAAATTTCCAGAAATTTCCTTTGAGCAGTCATGTCCTTTCTAAAATACAGATCTCCATTATTCCCCATGAGCAGTCACCTCTATCACAAGCAGAGGCAATAGCAGCCACTTTATTAATAATATCTGTCTCCTCTTCAAATCTTCAACTACATCCCACCCCATACATTCATAATAGGGGCATGATGCTGCTCTATTTTTTTTTGTTTGTTTTTAGTTTTTTTTGCAAGGCAAACAGGGTTAAGTGGCTTGCCCAAGGCCACACAGCTAGGTAATTATTAAGTGTCTGAGACCGGATTTGAACCCAGGTACTCCTGACTCCAGGGCTGGTGCTTTATCCACTAGGCCACCTAGCCGCTCCCCCCCCCCCCCCATACTGCTCTATTTTGAATGACTTGTCGATGCTGTCCCTTGCCACAGTGCTGAATCAGCTCACTTGTCTAGACCCTTCCATGCCACTGGAAAGAAAAAGCAATTGCTATCTGTTGTTAGGATAATAATTCAGAAGACCTTACCCACCGAGATGAAAAGAAACTTGTGGGAAAAGTCTTTCAGTTTTTTATTGTGTATGTATTTATATATTTGTGTAGAGATGTTAAGAAAAGAAGATTCAACTTCCCTAGTCACAAAATCTTAAACACATAACTAACATATTTGGGGAAGATAATGAAGGAAAGCCACTAAGAAAGAAAACACAATCAAGGTATTCTGGAAGGGACCTGAGATGTACCAGACTTTTAATTGCTCTAAACAGCTGACACTAAATTAAACCTTAAGACCACTTTTTCAACCAGTAGAGAAGGATCTTTGGAGTTATAGCTTTGTTCCTGAAATATCATAGATGCTTAATTTTTTCTTTAAATTGAATGTGAGTCAAGTAACTCTAGAAGCCATACAGAATTCTAAAGGACGGTCTCTGACTTCAAATCAATCAGTCAAATCTTCTTAGAAAAACAAAGAAATCCAAAACCCTCCCACAATCTTTCAATTAAGAGAAAATAAGGAAGATTATTTAAAGTTAGAAAAGCAGCAGTTTCACAAAAACCAAGAGGTTTTCACTAGCCTTTCTTTCCTATTGTTACTTTCTGCATCTTAAATTTAAGAGCTGAAAGATGCAGGCCATCTTGGTTGCTTTATGAAAACCCTTTCCAAAAAATATCAGGGTATACTGTGGTTACATATTTCAATAGAAAGGAAAAGTTGTGAGCCATGTGAGACCTCTTTGTTTCAGGGCAGACATACTGCAAAGGTTCTAGTGTTTCTTGGTAGATTATTTTATCTATCTGCATTTTCCTACCTAGTAGAAATTCCTGGGAAAGTCATAGGTCACATTGTGTTGTGTACCACCTGGGGTTTTGAGCATAGGAAAAGAAACCCTAAAGGTTTGTTTTGATAACTGTTTACTAGGTCAGTCATGCCAATGCCTTGATTCTACCTTCTGAACTGTTCTCCATTTCTTCAGATGAATACATGTAGGAGACTGAAGAACCCTCCAAGCAGGATTTGGAAATAAAATAGTCCCACAAATAGGTCAAATAATACAAAAATAAGCAATTGGAAAAAATAGCAAGGTTGTTAAGGGTCTAGAAGAATAAGAGTTTCATTGAATAGATGGAATTTAAGACAAGCAAAAACTTAGAAATGATAGTCCACTGGTTTATAGGAGTGAGTAGGAGCTAGAAGAATTGTAGAAGGTAGAAAGATAGTAGATAGATAGAAAGATGGATAGATAGATAATTGATGAGCATTATTAAGCACTCACTATGTGACAAGCTCTGTGTTAACTATTGGCAGTTCAGATACAAGCAAACAAGACAGAAACCACAGAACTATAGGGGTATTGACAAGGCAGAGGGAAGAGAGAAAGATGCATGAGGAGCCACAGGTGGAGTCTGGAGAAAGTTAAGTTAAAGAGTCAAGTGAAGTGTGACTAGAGTCCTTCTCCAAATGAAGGTCCAAGGAAGGATTTCTCCAATAAGGATTTGAGGGCTTGTTATTGAAATTGTGTGTGTGTGTGTGTGTGTGTGTGTGTGTTGCTAGGTCAGAGTGGTCAAAGTAAAAGCCAGTTCTATTATTCTATGACCAGAGCACAAATTCAGAGTAGGACCAACAACAGAGTAGGCTGAGAATCATAGGTCTTTAGAGCTAGAGAGACCTTAGAGATTTTTTTTTAATCCATATCTCTTATTTTACATGTGAGGAAAAATACTCCTGAATGATCAAGGTCTTGCTTACAGTCAAGTAACAAAATTAACACTAAAATATTTAATGTTGACCTCTCTGAGTTTTTGGTTTATTTCATTTTGTGTTCGATTATTCATTGGGCTTAGGATAGGGCTAGCTAGAGTTTAAATTCAGGGTTGCAAGAGCAAAATCTAGTCTCTTTATCATTAATGCCTTGATAGCTTAGGTCATTGTTTATTAAAAATGAGAAGGCATTCAATTATCAGTTGGGGCCAAAGGGACCACAAATATAAAATTCGCTGCTTTTAGAACAAGAAATGAACCATGCTGTTCCCCTTCTAAAAAACAGTAAGTGGTTCCCTACAACATCTAGGATACAATAAATTCTTCATTTGGGTATTTAAGACCCATTACTTTTTTTGCTTATTTCACATTTCCCCACTTTGTGAACATTATATTCCAGGCAAGTTGGACTGCTATTAGGTGACTCCTGAATTCAGTAGTCAGTTTCCCAGTATCATCCATTTGCTCTGTATTTCCCATATATCTTAGTGTCCTGGGAAGAATACTTTATACAGCGCCACTTCTCAAACTCCTGATATTTATTCAAAGCTTAACTCAGCTATCACTTTCTCTGGAAAGCATTCCCTTCCCTGTCCCACCCTCAAGTTTTCTCTTTCTTCCAATGAACTTGTATTTAGTTACCTTTTTCCATGTTGTACCCCCTCAGAAGAATGTAAGCTCCTTGAGGATCCTAGTCAAAGAATTGCACATAGTAGGCAATTTGCTGAATTAAATTCAGATTAATGAAAGTAGGATGGCTTTCCCCCAAGATGGCGCCGAAGGCCAAGAAGGAAGCTGTCACCCCCCCCCAAGACAGAAGCCAAGGCCAAGGCCTTGAAGGCCAAGAAGACGGTGTTGAAGGTCATCCACAGCCACAAGAAGAAGAAGAAGATCCAAACCTCGCCCACCTTCCAGAGACCCAAGATGCTGAGGCTTCGCAGGCAGCCAAAATACCCACGGAAAAGTGCCCCTTGCAGAAACAAGCTTGATCACTATGCCATCATTAAGTTCCCTCTGACCACGGAGTCTGCTATGAAAAAGATTGAGGATAACAACACCCGGGTCTTCATTGTGGACGTCAAGGCCAACAAACACCAAATCAAGCAGGCCGTAAAGAAGCTGTATGACATTGATGTGGCCAAGGTCAACACACTGATACAGCCTGATGGAGAGAAGAAGGCCTATGTCCGGCTTGCCCCAGACTATGATGCTTTAGATGTTGCCAATAAGATTGGAATCATCGAAACTGTCCAGCTGCCCTGCTTTTTCACCCACAATAAAAAAGTTTTCCAGGAAAAAAAAAAGAAAGTAGGATGGATGTAAAGTCAATCTGGAGCACGGTTCTTGCTAAACAAGACATTTCTCTCTAAGAAAAGAACATCAGTTACAGAGTGATAAAGACAATTATGCTTGAATCTCAGGTGCCACATTACCAATGAATATAAATTCAGAACCACCCCCAAATTAAATTCACCAGGAAAATGCTGAATCAACTTTGTGAAGACAAAATGGATTTGTCTTTATTACATGTTTAGTCACTTCCCCTCAGTTTTATTTAGGCAACTCCCTCACAGACTTCCAACTATCTTAAAAAGAACAAAATTACTTAAACTGAGAAAGAGGGCATCCTTGGTGGGCTCACTAAGATGGAAGTCAGTCACGACTGCAACTGAGTCATAATTTTCTAAGCTCTCCTGGCAAAGAGATGTCTTTCAAGAGGTCTCTGTAACTCACAAATCAAGATACTGGAATAAAGAAAATGATATGAAGGCTCACTTCCACTCAACTTCAAGGGAGCTGGTTCTTTTGCTTTCCCTTAGAACATTTAAGAATAGGTCAGTAAGAGGTGGAAGGGCAGGAAAAAATGACCTCACCATGATGAAAAGAAAACAGGGTTTTATCCAAACAATTTTCTATAAAGTCTGAAAAAGTTGATTGAAAAGTATAAAGAATTGTTTTTGATGCATTTCGCTAGTAGTTTAACAATGTGCAGTAGATATTAAAATAAAGGGTGCAAATTTTGAATCTGGAAATGTGAACTCATGGCTCTGATATTTATTTTGCCTGGATGAGTTTGATAAATCAACCAAACTCAATGAACTGACATTTGCTCACAGCAGCTAGGTAGCACTGGGGATAGAGTGCTCAGTCTGAAATCTGAAATCACTCTGAAAACCCGAGTTCAAATTCTAGTTCATACTTAGTAGCTTTTGGACTCTGGTTAAGACACTTAACCTCAGGCTCCTCATCTATAAAGCAGAAGTAATAATAGTACTTATCTTTCAAGATGCAGAAAGGATCAAATGAGATAACATGTGAAAAGTTCTTTGCAAACCTTAAAGAAATACATAAATGCTAGCTATGATTTTATGATTAATAATTTATAAAAAAGGGAGGTTATTATTAGTGCTATCTACCATGCAGGACTATTAAGAACAAAGTACATCATAAACCTCCCAACATTATTAAAAAAAGTCAACTGCTGGGGCGGCTAGGTCGTGCAGTGGATAGGAGTCAGGAGGACCTGAGTTCAAATCCGGCCTCAGACACTAACTAATTACCTAGCCTGGGCAAGCCATTTAACCCCATTGCCTTGCAAAAACCTTTAAAAAAAGTCAACTGTTTTTATTAAGTTGGAATCATACAATCTGTCACTCTGTTGTCTCATCCATGGGATACCCTCCAATGGTATAGACTGTAAGCCATTAACATCTTCTCATTCTATGTACTTTATATTCATGTCTTTCTCAAATTTTCCACAGAGTATCTAACCCCACAAATATGTTTGTAGGTCTTTCTCTTTTGTTTTAACTTAAGTACAATTCTCAGACTTTACGTAGCATAGTAGTTGGCAAATTAGAGGACTTTAATTTAATCATGATGCTGTCCCTCAGTATTTGTATGACATTTGGTGAATTAACATTTTTTGGCTTTGATTCCCTAATTTATACAGTGAGAAAGTTGGACTGGATGACCACCGATGCCTTTCTCTTGTTTCCCTTGCTCTCATATCATTCCAACCCTTTTCTATCTTTCTGATTAAGTATTTTTGGATAATATCTTTTACGGCATTTTTTGGTACACATCATCTATCATAGCCTGTTTACAGTCACTGGATGTCTTCTCAGTGTCCTTGGTTAGTATACACATTTTTGGTCCTTGAGATAGTATATTATTCCAGATGCACAGTCCTAAGGAGAGATCACAAGATCTAAGTGAAAGACCATCTATTTAAATTCCCTAGGTTCAAATGTTACCTTTGCAATTGTGTGATCCTATAAAAATGACAACTATGGGCTTCTTCCTCATCTATAAAACAAAATAGTAGAATTGGATAATTTACTACATGTCTCCTATGGCAGTGCTAAGTGCTGGGTGTAAAAGAAAAGACAAAAATAGTCCTTATTCCCAAGTAAGTAACAATCTAATGGGGAGATTATGTGTTCATGGCTATGTGTAAACAGGAAATATTCAGGATGAGTTGGAAATGAACTTAGAGTGAAGGTATTAAGATTCCTGAGGCCTGGGAACAGTTTCTTGTAGAACATCACTTTAGATGTAATTTGAAGTAATCCAAGCAAGCCAAGAGTTGAGAAGGGAAGGGACTTCTAGGAAACAGGGACAGACAGTGAAAATACATAAAGTTGAACATTGGAGTGGTGTGTGTGAAAGAAATAGCAAAGAAATCAGTGTCCCTAACTTGCAGAATATATTGTAGAGTATAAAATGTAAGTTAAAGGATATTATATAGGGTTGAGTTAGGAAGGGGACACATAAAAAAGTTTTAAAAACTAAATGGATTGGGCGGCTAGATGGTGCAGTGGATAGAGCATGGGCCCTGGAGTGAGGAGGACTTGAGTTCAAATCCCACCTCAGACACTCAGTAATTACTTAGCTTTGAAACTTTGGGCAAGTCATTGCCTTGCAAAAACTAAAAACAAACAAAAAACTAAATGGAGGATCCTAGAGGTAATAAGGAATTACCTCAATTGATTAGGGCAGTGAAATGGTGAAACCTGGGCTTTTAGGAAAGAACATTATGAGAATTGAGAAGAGAATGGATCATAGTAGGGAGAGATTTCAGGCAGAAAGTCCAACCAACAGGCTATGGCAATGATTAGGGCTCAAACCAGAGTATTGGAGTCAGATGGAAGGTTATATATAAAAAGGTAGGATCAGTAGGATTGTGACCAGATTGGATATAAAGACTGAGTAAAGCATAGAGGCTGAAATCTGAAATCACTCTGAAAACCTGGGTTCAAATTCTAGCTCATATTTATAAGCTTTTCAGCTCTGGTTAAGACACTTAACCTCAGGCTCCTCATCTGACTGTGGTCCCAGGGTAGAGAACTTAGGTGACTGTTAGGGACAGCAGTAGAAGGATCTCTTTCATCTCTGGTTGAATACAAGAGCCTTGGGTTCTCTAATACAACATTACTGGAAGAATATGGCATCTAAAATGTTTTTGTGTGCCTCTGGGGGTAGGTTGGGATAATTGAAAGCACTGCTGAATTCCTCAAATGAAATCTTACCTCTACCCTCTTCTTCAGATAAAATTTGACATCTTGCATATTGTCTATTTTTAGTGCCTGTTAAAAATACTTTTCTGACAGACTCATTTGAAGGGCTACCCATCCAACTGTACAACAATCCTTCTACACATTTACTTTCACTCAGTTTTTCTTTTTCATGGTTTAATTTCATCTACCTGTTTATTCCACTGAAGAGAATCTTGACTATTTTAGGACCTGATTCTGTTAACATGATGTCATCTGTAAATAAAAACATCAGGAGGACTTCAGCAGAGAACCCCTCTTCCATTTGGACTCCTTGCAGAATATCATCTAAGACAATGAGGAGCAACTTTGAAAAGCATATGGTGCTCTGTTTGATGTCTAGCTTGTCATTGATAATCTTAAGATGGTCGAATAAAGTAATTTCTATAATCATATATATCTGGGAAGCTTGTACAATCTTAACAAAGGCATAGAAGACACTTTGTTTAAGGAAAGATTCTATGACATTTTGTTTTACCTCTCATGACATTTTTATAATTAAAAAAACTATAAACACCAGAGTCGTGTATTTGCTATACATTCTGGTTAATTGTGTCTGTAGCATACAAAATTCTGGATGCAATAGAAAATTGTTTACAGAGGGCAAAACAAAAGTGTGTACATCTGTGTGTGTAGGTGTGTGATGATATTTGCTTCTCTCCAGCACTCTTGGACTCAATCCTTGAATAAATTATTCCTAATATATTGACATTATGTTTCCTAAGTAGTGTATATGACTTGCACCTCTTTTCTTTCTTGATCTTCTACATATACCTTTCCATTGAATTCCAAGACTATTAATGCATGTGCTCACCTGGGTTGAAGGATCTTGATGGAATACACAATTTGTCTGCCAATTCATCTTCTGCCAAAAAAAAAAGACTAATGCATAATTTTCAAGGTTCTCCATGGTGTCATTTTTCTTGTGTTCAACATGAGAACCATGAGATAATATCAAATTCATTATTGTTTGTTTTGTTTTGCTTTCCCCTCTTTTGTTCAGAAATCAATCTTTAATAGGTTTTTATTAAGTTCCTACTCTGTACTTATTATATTATGTTACCTGGTAAATACTAGGGAGAGATAACAAGGTAAGATAGCCATTGCCTTCAAGCTTTAAAGCCTAATGTGATGACATTTGAATAGCCCCCATTTATAATGACTTAATAAGCATTTATGAGATTTGCAAAGTGCTTTATACATGTAATTTCATTTGATTCACACAATAAGCTTGTGAGGTAAGTGGCATCATTATCTCATTTTATAGATGAGAAGACCTAGACAGAAAGAAGCTTAGTGACTGGTGCTAGGTCACATGGTTAATAAGCATCCAAGGCAGGAGTTAAACTCAGGTTTTCATGACTAAATCATATTCTAACCACTTCACCAATCAGCAGGATTGAACCCTTGCAGTCATTTCCTTTATTTGCTCCCTGCCCTGAGGCAAGTTCCATCTGACTGAAAGTAGCCCACATAAAAATGATGTTTTGTTTTTTTTAATGTATTGATATGGCTAAAGAATCCATCACATTATTGACCACATAAGGATGTACTATATAGACTAATTTTAAATGGCTGGTCCTATAACTACATGCAAAGCCTATTGCCAGTACTACATAATAATACATAATAATGAGGCCTGGATCTTTTATTTCCATGGCTTATGGAAGTTTCAGCTAGGAAAACTCATTTTACCTATGCAGATTAGCTTCTCATAACAATTTAAAGACTTAGAGAATTGCCTAGAACATAAAAAGATTAAGTGACTTGCCCAAAGTCATATAGCTAAAATGTTCCAGCTACAAGGTTTAAGTCTTGACCTCCTTTAGAAGTGGTTTTTTTGTTCTTTATAATACATTGACTTATATAATAATAATAGACAGATTTTATAATAAAACCATTTTCATTGTTCCCATGTTCATTTTATTTATAAATACAGACATATGCATATATGAATGTTGTTTTCTAGATAGTATTCATGTGTGTGTGTGTGTGTGTGTGTGTGTGTGTGTGTGTGTATTTCAAAAAGTTATAAAGAAAACTTGCCATGATATCTTAGGCCCAGAGGGTAAAATATTAATTGAAAGAAGCCACTGATCACCTTCTGAAACAAATCCCCAAGTGATAACTTAGGAATATTGTAGCCAAATTTCAGAGCTCTGAAGTCACAGGAAAATACTACAAGTAGTCAAAAGAAAACAATTGAAATATCATGGGACTACAGTCAGGAAAACAGAGGTCTTGGAATATCATACTCCAGAAGGCAAAATGGCTGGTATTATGAACAAGAATAACTTACCCAGTAGAACAGAGAATAATCCTTCAGGGAAAAAATGTAAATTTAATAAGAAGTCTATACAACACTCTTGCTAAATAGAAAATTTGACATTCAAATACAAGACTCAAGCAAAGGATAAAAAGTAAACATAAAAGAGTAATCCTAAGAGATTCAATAAATTTAAAGTGCATACATTGCTTCATGGGGAGAGGATGCATGTGACTCCTAAGAAATTTATCCTTATTATAGCAGTTAGAAGGTATCTATACAGAAGACCTAAATGGGAGTCATGTAGGTTGAGATGATCTCCAAAAAAATTGAGTGAGAAAGATAGATACACTGGAAGAAGATGAGAGAGATAGAATAGGGATAATGTTCTCACATAAGAGAGATGTACAAGATAAAGCTCCCTTGGTGAAGGAGGAGGAAGGAGGGAGTATAGTGGTCAATGCTTGAACTTCATTCTTACCAGAATTAGTTCAAAGAGGGAAGAATACATATATATACTCAATTGGATATAGAAATCTATTTTCCTCAATTGGGAAATAGGAGTGAAAGAGGATGAGACATATGGAGGCAGAGATGATAAAAGGGAAAGCAGATTAAGGAAGGCAGTGGTCAGAAGCACTGGAGAAGGGAAAAGAGAGGAAAGGAGGGTGGGGGTGAGAGAGAGAGAGACACAGACAGAGACATAGATTGCATATAAGATGGAGAGAAATATATGGTAGTTAAAGCTGTAAATGAAAATGGGATTTCACCCATAAAATGGAAACAGATAGTAGAATGGATAAAAACCAGAATCTAATAGTATGTTGTTTATAAGGGACATACATGAAACAAAAAGATACACAGAGATAAGATTAATGGCTGGACAGAAATCTATTATGCTTCAACTGAAGAGAAAAGGCAAGGTTAGCAAAGATGATATCAGACAAAGCAAAAAGAGATCTAACTAAGAGATAATTGGGGAAACCACATTTTGCTAAAAGGTACCATAAATAATAAAATAATATCAAACAATTTTACATCGTTTTTTTCTGAAAAAAGCATCATTTCTGATGAGTATAAAACTGAGTCAAATTTACAAAAATAAGAACCATTTCCCAACTATAAATATTTAAGGGATATGAACAGACAGTTTTCAAATGAGGAAATCAAAACTCTATAAAAATGCTGTAAATCACTATTGATTAGAAAAATGCAAATTAAAAGTACTCTGTGGTACCCCCCTCATACTTATCAGAAAGGATAAATGATAGGAGGGATGAAGGTCAGTAAGTACAATAATAAACTGCTGGAGTTGTGAACTGATCTTACCATTCTGGAGAATAATTTGAAACTATGCCCAAAGGGCTATAAAACATTGATCCATCAATAACTAGTTCTGTACCCCAAAAACATCAAAGAAAAAAGACATTTTGTGCAAAAATATCAATGGCAAATCTTTAAGTGGTGGCAAAGGATTGGAAATTGAGGGGATGGTTTTAACTTGAGGAATGGCTGAACAAGTTGTGGCATATGATTGACATGGAATGCAATTATGCTCTAAGAAATAATGAGGGAAGTGGTTTCAGTAAATAAAACAAAATAAAACATGGCAAACCCACTATGAACTGATGTAAAGTGAAGTGAAAAGAATCAAGAGATCATTGTACATAGTAATAGCCATCAACTATGAAAGACTTGGCTACTATGATCACTACAATGATCCAAGAAAATTCCAAAGAACTCATGATTAAAAAAAATGCTGATGAACATTGAGTGCAAATTGAAGTATATTATTCTCACTTTTTAAAGACATGTGATGTGTACTGCCTGCTTCCCCTTCTCAGTCAAAAGAATTTCTGGGTCATGATGTTGGAAAGAAACTCATTTTCTAATAGAGATTGTATTTCTTTGCAAACATAAATTGATCTAGCCCCTTTTTCCTTTGTCAGTCACTGCATTCTGGCTACTTTCATTATCTTACCTCACCTCTGTTTCTAAGTCCTTCAGCCTACTCCCATTTCTTCCTTAATAGGATTGGTATATGGCTAAAATACCCTAACTCCTCAATTCCTCAACCTACTCACTTTCTCTGTGCCACTTCTTCATCCTACTTCAGCCACTCTGAAAAATGATCATATTTTTTAATCTTGCCACAGAAACATCATGTCCACTTTCCAGAATTCCAAAAAAACTTTCACCTTTTCCTCTGCTTTCTCTTATAAAATGCTACTCTTTGTCCATACCATGACCTCCAATATCTTAACACCCTCAATTCTCTTCCAGTTCATCTCCCCTGAACTAGCTCCTTCCTGCTCCATTCCTCATCTTGACCCCTTGGTGAAAGAATTCAACTTACACTATCCTTCTTTCTTGAATCTGTAGCTGCCTTATCACTTTAATTATTATATTCTGCAAAGTCTCAGCCATGGATCAATTCCACTGACTTTGGTCTTACATATGTGCTGCTGAATGAAGGGGGAGAAGATCACATGACTGTGAATCCCTCTGGGATTCTGCAGAGGACCATATTTTCCCTCCACATCAGAAAACATTTCCGAAGAGAATGATCCAAAAGTGGAATGGATTGCTTTAGGAGAAAATGAATCTTACTTTCCTTTATATGCCTCCCCCCACCAATATATCCATGACTGAGACTTCACTTGAAGTTTTCCAACAGAGATTGGATAGCATTTGATGGGGATATTGTCAAATTGTTAGAGGCAGATATGATTGGACTTTGATCACTCTTCTAATTCTGAGATTTTGAGGTTCTGAAGAGACATTGTGCTAGAGTACTGGACTTGAAGTCAAAAAGTCCTGACTTCCAATTAGACTTTAGATTCCTGAATAGTTACCCTGGACAAGTTGAAACACCTGAGCCTCAGTTGCCTCATTTGAATGTGAGGTTTAGACTCAATGACCTCTGAGATCTCACTCTGCTATGACTAATTTATGTTCTTTTGATTAGAGGTGGGGGACAGGAAGGACTAGAAAGGAAAATTAATAGTAACTATCAGGCTATCTCTACAGTGTTATGAAGGTTTCTCAAAAATCATAGGTGGTTATTCACTTCACAGGGGCCAAGAACATGAGTTGCCATGTATTAGTCTAAGTCTCAGTTTCCCCATCTGTAGAACATGGAGTTTGAACTTTGTGATTCACAAGGTTCCCTCATTCTGTGATTCTATAATCTCTTTGAAATAGCCATTTATTTTTGCATAAAGGTCCAAAAATCTGACCCTTGTTACCCTTAGCTAGTATATAAGAGATAATTTTATCTTTTTATAATTAACACTGGGAAAAAGAGTTGGTATTGGAGGAGGGGAGGCAAAGCATTTCTTCTAAGTCATTCTAAATAGTTATTGCAAATAGCATATGCAGAAGGAACAGACTGATATTAAAATGTTATTGTACGAAAATAGTCATGAAAAGTGCTAACAGTGTGTTTATTATGCTGACTGCATTTTAGTCTGATTAGATATTTGGCAGAATGGAAATAGGGAGAGAATAGAAAAAAGTCAAACCAAAGATACCTAAAGACTTGTTCCAGAGAAGAATGGATTAAAAAAACTTTTAAGCATTTGAATGTTAATAAATAACCTGTCATTCCATATTGCTTTGTGGCTAACATGATCTCTAAAGTTGGAGCAGAAAATGGAGGTTTCATTTCCTTGCTGCCATTTTGAGTCAACTATGCCCTCTCTCTCTCCCTAAATGGTCAGTTGGTTGCCAACTCACATTAATTCTTCCTCTCGGATATTTTACATTTATATTCTTATTTCCTCTTAAATAACTCTTCCCCTAACTCAAGCTCCTACAACCTTTTACTTGAATATTTGCAGTAGTAAGTAGCTTTACTAGTTTCTCTGCTTCTGGTTTCTCCCTTATCCAACTCATCTCTCTCCATAGCAGCCAAATTGAAATTCCTAAAACAGAACTAACAATGTTTTCTACCCCATCCCACCACTCAAAAATCTTCAGTGGCTCCTAATAGCCTCTAGAATTTAATACAAAAATTTCACCCTGGCATTTGAAGTTTTCCACAGACTGGCTTCCACACACTTTTCAATCTTATTTCCTCTTACTCCTACTCATATACTCTGTTCCAGTCAAAGTGGCCTACTTTTTGTTCCTCATTCATACCATCCATCTTCCCCCATTCTTTTCCTCAGGCATTTCACAATAACTGAGATGCACATCTTCCCAACTTCTATCCAGTAGAATATCTAACTTCTTTTGGAGAATGGCACATATGTCACTTCCTAACAAGGTCATTTCAGATCCCCCAACCCCCCCCCCCCCCAATTTCCTGCTAAAATTGCATTTCTTTCCATTAATTCTTATTTTTATCTATGACTTACTGATCTGTTCTTTCTTCTTTCAACAATATGTAATCTTCTTGTTTTGTCTTTTTTGCTCCAATGCCTCCTACAGCACTATTTTGGGAAATTCAGGTTCACCACCAGGTTCCTTAGAAAAATGATTCTGCTCAGAGAGAAAGATACATTCCGAGGACTCATGGTGCTGTCCTAGGTACTGGGCTGAAAGGAAATTTTCCATAGAGCTCCCATCTTTTGTATACTTCTGTTCTCTACACTGCATTGTACTTATTTGTATTTGTCTTTTTCTCCCTCAAATGATGATACGTTCTGTAATGGCAAGAGCCACATTTTATTCATCTTTACATCCAAAGAAATAGAAATATAGATTGGAAAGTAGGATCAATGAAAATATACAATTCTTTGAACATGGGAATAGTGATGACAAGAACAACTTAAAAGTGACCCCTTCACTTCTGTGAGATTAGAAAACTGGTTATGCTCTTAAAGACATGGGGAAGTTTGGAAGAGGAGAGGAAAAATACTGAGTTCTAATTTAAATATACTGATTTTAAAATTTTGACAATATATCCAAGTGTAGATGTCAAGAAACATGGGAACTGGAATTAGCTACATAGAGATTGAAGATGACAGAGGTATTAATGAAAGAAGATAGACTCAGTGACTTAAGTAAAGGAGTTGTCTCTGACAAGTAGAATAGCTATCTCTTCCATTGAGACTAGAGTATGGAAGGAAAGAATGAATAAAAGTGTAGAAGACTTTTGAAGCACGCAGTAGAGAAGATAAAGGTATTATGCATGGCTCTAATTTTCTCAAAAAAAGAGGTCATCTGATGAGAGATACAGATTGTCGATGGTCTTGTTTCTTTGAAGATAGAGTAGATACTTTAAAATACCTCCTGAAAAAATTATTTGACAGGATCATTGATGAAGTATCAATCTGGGAAAAATAAAATGATGGTTACAGTAGTAAAAACCAGTTACGATTAGATAATATAATTTTTTTTTTAAATTAGAAGTATTTGTTATCATTGCTGATTTGCTCCAGTAGTTTTTGGTAGAATAAGAGTAAAAGTAGAGAAGACAGATATTGAGGAGGAATACTGGTAGGATGATGAAGCAAAAAATTTAAGTGTGGAGGCAATGTAGAGATGTAGTGGTCAACCATAAGTTAAGACTGTGAAAGGAAAACGTAGAACTGTGATTTCTACTTTTAAAACTTTAATGTAATACTTTTGCTACAGCTTTACATAAAGACTTTACTCTGTGCCTAAGGCCTCCTCACCCTAGATCTTCTATCTTTCCTGATGGATTTCTTAGCCTCTTGCTATTCTGGACCCCTCCCCTATGTCTCCATTTTGGAGACTGGCCTAGGATGGCCAATTTTTATTTTCTTACTGGCTGACTTTCTAAACTTAAAATCCATGCCCCTGGACAGGTACATCTTTCTTCCCATTTTCAGTTATCTTTTGTACTTTCCTCTATTAAATTGTAAGCTTCTTGAAGCAAGGACTGTCTTTTTTTCCTTGTATTTGTATTGTTAGCACCTGGAACAATGCAATAAAGTACAATTTTGAACCTCGGCTGACTAAGGAATGGATCAGAAAAGACTTTCTAAAGGAAGTGGCATTTGGGTTGAGCTGTGAATGCTATCAGCAATTTTCATGCCAAATAAGAATGGATGAACCTTAAGAATGCTGACCCAGTAAGAAAAGGTATTGCTTCAGAATGAAGTCCTACATAAATGGACTAAATATTATTTAAATGCCATCAATACACATTTCAAAAACCTATTTGTCCTTACAGAGAATTTAGAAAATGAAGAGCAGATGATTGGAAAGCAGGCTGTCCCAATGAAATAACTTTAATAAATGTCTCCAAGGTGACCCATCAGTATGGGCACCTTGACTTTTGTCATCAACATTCTGTGTTTCCCTAAGGATTAATGTTTTCATAAGAATGGCTGGCTAGTCCCTCTGCCTCTAACCCTCTGACTCCTTTCCTATCTCTGCTTAGAATACAGAAGCCAAGGACTGGAATTGAGAGGGTTTAGAGAGAAACTCAAACTGAAGTGCTATTTGAATGTTATAGGAACAACTGCTGTGGACATTCTCTTCTTGCTTTGTGATTAAGAAAGAAAATGACAATATTCAACCATTGAAATAGCTCCTGCTAGAGCTGTACCTAATTATTTCTGTATCAGGATTATGCATGTTATTAGGTGTGACTGTGTGTGGCTGTGTGTGTTGGATGTGTGTATGTGTGTAAGGGTCACTTAGTGTGTAGCCAATGGGGTGAAGAAAGTATCCTTTTAGTATACTGAAGGAGTAAACACACCAAAGGAAAATGGGGGTGGGTATGTCTGGGTGGGCATGAAGGGATGAATATATTGGTCCAAAGTTTGAGTCATGCCACTTTAATAATGGTTCTGACTCTTGCCATCTTCTCAAATTTGCATCTGTGTTAGAAACAAAAGCCATAAACATTTATATAGCGATTGAAAATTTCCTAAGTGTTTTACATATATCATATTATTTGATTCTCACCATGACCTTGTGAGTTAGACACTTTAATTATTCTCATTTTGGATCTGAGGAAATAGAGGCTTTAAGTGACTTTCCCAGGGTCGTTCAGCTTGTAAGTATTTGAGATACATTTTGATTTCAGTTCTTTCTGATTCCAAGTGTTTCTGTGGATGTGATGTTCAAATCCTTCATATTGTCTTCATCCTGACCTTCATTTGATGGCTACCAGAGCTATCCCTGGAAGCAAAGTAAGAATGCCAATGACTTAAGATCTCTAACAGTTATAAAACAGAATAAGGTTGCTATTGTTTAAATCATGAATGCAAAGCTGAAGCACCCATATCATACTTCAGCTGAAGGAAATACTATTACTTTTTGAATAAATGTCTGTTTTGTTTAATAATCTGAAATGGGCACATTTTGAAACAATGATAGTTAACACTTTCTTTCCATTTTAAATGAGCCTTATCTATAGAATGGAAGGAGGTTGATAAAGATGGGTCTGTGGCTTGACTGTGCTCCTGTGTGTTTATGTGTGTGTAGTGTGTGTGTATGTATGTATGTTTGCTATTGGGTTGCTTTTCTTAAAACATGGACCAACATTGCAATAATGGTTAGAAATTTTTAAGAATAAAGTATGCTGCTTTTGTCTGAGGGCAAATGAAGTGTACTTTGTCTGGAGATGAGAAAAAAATTGTTCAGATTCAACATTTCATGACAGCCCTTCAGTTCTCTAGTTCATCTTTTGAGATTCAAACAGAAGGCAGAAAAATCAACTCAGAACAAATTATACTTCGTTCTCTCCTTGAAATTTCTGTGTAGAGTCCTGAGATTCAGGTTGTAGCTTTGGTTGTGCTAGTCATGATAGGTAAAAGTCACTTTACTTCTCTGAGGATCTCAGTTGCCTAATGAGAAAAATAAAGGGATCAGATTACTTGACTTCTAAGGCCCTACCAGTTCTCAACTTTGTGATCCCCAATAGCAACACTTTGATAAGCCAGTCAATCTCCTGGAATGATCCAGGCTTTTAGTTGATTTCTCCTTGAGCCCATGTCTTAAATATACAACTACTTCCTTCATGGACCCATCTGTAAAATGAGCTGGAGAAGAAAATGGCAAATCACTCAGTTACCTTTGTCAAATAAATCTAAATGGGGTAACAAAGAATTGGATACACTGAAAACTGAAAAAACAACAGCAACAACAAACTTTGACTGATTAAGCACAACCAGAGACCACAAAAGAGACCACTTACCACTGTCATCATCAACTTTGTTTCCAGCTAACCCTATCTAGAAATAGTCCTATAAACCATCCAACCCATCCGACTTTTGCCTTTTTTTATCTTTGCAAATTTACAGAGTGTAAGATGAAATTTCAATGATCTTACTCTGTTTTCTTTAACCAATACCAGATGGATTTGATAATTGCTTGCTTGTAATATAATTTGGAGAATGAATACTATTTTCCCCTTCCCCCCATTTCTGGTCCTTTCTTCCTTTGTATTTCTATGTCTTTTATTTTTTCCAATTGAATCATTATTTTATTGAGATAAAATAACAGTATCCCTTTAATAATTTGATAAGTATAGTATTAAATCTGTAAATTAACATTGGCAGCATTATTATTTTTATTATATTTGCATGATCACACAGTGAGCTCTGGATATTCCTCTGAATTGTTAAGTTCTCTTTTATTTCCTTAAGGAGCACTTTGTAATTGAATATATAAAAGTTTTTTGTATGCTTTGGTAAGTTGTTATGCTTTTGGTATTTATTTGAATCAAGATTTCTTCTTAGATTGTTACCTTTTGAATATCATCTGACATAAAATCCTATTAATATTTGAGGTTTCATTCTGTATCCTCTGACTTTGATAAAGTTATCTTAATTTTTTATTTTGCTGGTTGATTAGAATTTTCTAAATAAGTTATCATAGATCAGGACGTAGGAATAGTTTTGTCTCTTCTTTGCCCTTCTTTATGCATTTTTTTCCTTTTTGTTTCATTGTTGCTAACATTTCCAAACCTAGATAAAAAAAAATAATGGAGAGATTTCACATTCTGTCTTTACCTGTACATTTATAGAGGTTTTGGGGGTATTCCCCTTGCATATGGTACATACTTTTCATTTTAGATAGGTATTTTATGATATTAAAAGAGATCCCTCTATATTCTTCTATTTTTTGTATAATTTTTAAAATAGAAAAATGTTGTACTTTGTCAAAGACTTTTTCTAAACTAATGAGATCATTATATACTATGGATGCTTTAAAAATATTACTAATCTTCATGCAGGGAAAGATGAAGAGAATTTGAATGTAAGGGAAAGAATTTGGGTGGAGATGTAAATTGACTCTTGAGATGTAAATTGACTTGAAGTAGAGACTTGGGTAGGGACAGTACCATTGCTTAATGTAAAATTTGTATCTTGATCTCCTTGGGCTTTACCCTCTACTTAATTCTGGGTCCAGTATGGGGGAAGGGAGTTCACCTTTAGCCCTCTGGGTGAGAGGCAAGACCTAAAAACCTGGGTTGGACCTTAGTTCAGGGTCTGCTCAGTCTTTCCTGACCATGGCCTAGCCAAGGCTGCTTGGCTGTTCTTTTATCTCTCACTCTCTCTCTCTGTCTCTCTGTCTCTCTCTCAGTCTCTCTCTCTCTCTCCCTCTAGGTCTTCCTATGTCTTGTAACCTTAATAAATTTTTGTTTTATTTCCATCCATGCTTTTCCAGTCTGAATAATGATTCCTCATAGGCAGAATCGAACCCAAGTAGCCAGTGGCTACAATCTTACCTGATAGGAATAAAGACCTTTACCAGGAGAATAGTTGAAAAAAAAGAAAAATGAGTTATTGAAACAGGGATTAAAAAAGGGGGGGGGATGTACCAAAGAGGTCATAGAAAAAGTGAAAGTGATGAAGGGGTAGTGGGCAGTGCCATTCTCAAAGATCAAGGCTCATTAAGTGAAGAATTCATGATTCTGAGCCCAAAGATATAAAAGCCCTGATTTTTTTATTCACAGACCTACAATGTTCACAACCATTACAAACCACAAATGGTTCACAGATTTAATTTATCTGGAGAGACAGTAAGTTACTTAAGGGCAGGCTGAATGACAAAAGTTGAGTCATGATTGCCTGAGGGAAAGAGAAAAGGAAAGTAGTCATATGAAATGACGGGACTTTAATTTGATTGAGTCCAGCCCTGGAGTTGGTCCATCTTGTTAGTGCCCAGGAAGAGGTGGTCTTGTTGAGAGAGAGAGAGAGAGAGAGAGAGAGAGAGAGAGAGAGAGAGAGAGAAGCTTAGATTAGCATAAGTATAGTATTAAAACTGTAAATTAACTTTGGAAAGAAACTTCAAGGAAAGAAGGGAGGAGAAAATGGCAGGGAGCTCCGCAGAAGAGAGAAGACAAGCTGTGATCAGCCATATTGCTCTATGACATGGGCTGGAGCATGGAGCAGGTGGCTCCAGCTTAGAGAGAAAAAAAAAGAGCAGCAGCCCTGCTAGGAATCCAGAGAAGAAAAAGACCTCCACATGATTGATGGAGAAAGGGTGTTGCTTGGGGAGTGGTTTAGCACCTGGCCCTGGTGGATATGCCACAGGGGTGGACCCCAAGGAGAGGCTAAAACAGTACTCGTTGCTCCTGAGTGACATTCTACATACAAATCTTTCCTGTCCCAAAGAGTGTGACCTTCAAGTCCTGCTTGGCAAAAGATTACATCATTTCCCTAAAGAACCTATTTGTATAACCAGATAGCAGCTTTTTTTTATGGTGACAAAGAATTGGAAATTGAGGAATTGGCAGTTTACTGGAGAATGGTTGGACAAGTTGGTATATGATTTTTGTGGAATAATATTGTGCCATAAGAAAAGATGAACAACCTGCCTTGATTTTTAAAAAATTTTTTTAAAAATTTAAGGCAATGGAGTTAAATGGCTTGCTCAAGGTCACACATATAGGTAATTATTAAATGTCTGAGGTCACATTTGAACTCAGGTCAGTCCTTCTGACTCCAGAGCAGGTGCTCTATCCACTGTACTATCTAGCTGCCCCAACAGGCTGCCCTTAGCAAAACCTAATGAGTCATATAAGAACTCATGCCAAGATGAGGTGAATAGAACCCAAAGAACATTGTAATATTCAAAAAGTAATCAACTGTGAAAGATTTAACTACTCTGATCAAAATAATGATACAAGGTGTGAGGAATGTAGGGCGTTGTTGGTCTTCACAGGATGGAGGGGGTCTTTAAGGAATCCATCACAAAGGGGGAAATGGCCCCAGCCAATCACAAAACTGGGAGAGTTCTCCTAATCCCATTCCAGAGATGACAAACCCAAGATTAGAAGAAACTAATCCTTGATATCTTGACCTAATGCAACTGAATTTGTGCAATTAGGTAATAGAATATTATCCCCCACACCCCCCTGACTATGGGGTTTCATCAGCATACCATGTGTCATATGATGGGGGGGGGGATCCTATTAGGGACATGTAATGGGATGGGTGGACCTCTTAGACTGAAACTCAAATGAAAATCCAAATGGAGGGTTAGAGTTTCTGAAGACTATAATACTTGATGAAGTTATCCCACCTTGTGCCTCACACTAGGTGAGGTACCCATATCTTGCAAGGTTCATGACTAAAATCTTCAATTTTCTCTCACTCAGCAGGTTTTTCTTTCATTTATAGATAACACAAAGCAATTTCAAGGACTCATGTTGAAAACTGGTATCCACCTTCACAAAAAATGGATGAACTCTGAATGTAGATTGAAACAGATTTTTAAAATTTTCTGTTGTGTCTATTCTTTTTTATTTTTTAGGGGTTTTTTTGCAAGGCAAACGGGGTTAAATGGCTTGCCCAAGGCCACACAGCTAGGTAATTATTAAGTGTCTGAGACCGGATTTGAACTCAGGTACTCCTGGCTCTAGGGCCTGTGCTTTATCCACTCCACCACCTAGCTGCCCCCTGTTGTGTCTATTCTTTTGTAAAATGGCTAATATGGAAGTGTGTTTTTCATGACTTAACATGCATAAGTAATATGATATTGCTTGCCTTCACAAGGATGATGATGATGATGTTCATCCTTTATTCTCAAAAAAAAAACCATGACATCAGGGAGGTGATACTATGACAAGTAAGTGAATTGAATTTGAATGAAGGGGGTGCTGTGCTAAGTCAGTAGGCCTCATTTTCTCTTCCAGAATCATCTAGGTCTAGTGACTAGACATGGATCAGGACAAGTGGAGATGGCCCTGGATGCCTTCACAAGGAAAGAGAGAGAGAAAATGTAAAACTTAATGTTTTTAAATGTAAGTAAATTTTTAAAATATGTAACCAAGGAATATTTTAAACAATTAAAAATATATTAAAGACAAAAAAGAAAGGGAGATGTTTTATTTCACTGGTAGAAAGAAGTTTTACTTATAAACAGTCCCATGGGAAAAGGGAGATATTTTATAAAGAGAGGTGGGAACCTTGCTATGAGTATATCCTGCTGGAATTTGATGTTTAAAGAGATTATTCATACTGCTGGAAGCATTTTATCTGATAGTGTGATTGTAACTCCATTCTTTTTAGATTCATCAGATAAAGAGTAAATTAAGTAGTCAAATAAAATGATCCTTCCTAAGGCTGATTTTGAATATTTCTAATTTATAGAATATAGATTTTTTTTTTATTAATGACTAGGCTCACATTTTCTGGTTGTCACCTTGGGTTGTATCTTGAGATCCATTGTTATTCCAAACACATTATTCCATTTCTTCTTACAGTTTCTAGAGGATACAGAATAGTCTTGTGTTCTCTGAATTTCCTTTCCTTTCTATTTGAAGATCTGTTCACTTGCAGAATTTGTTCTTTGTCATCAGCAAATTCAAATCTAATCACCAGGTATCTTGGAATTTGCAGCATAGTTTTTAGAAAAAAAAAATCCCTGCAGGTAATTTGTATCTTCCTTATAATTAAAATGTTAGTTTCAGTGTTCAGAAGTCTGAGGTCCCAGATATTTTCCTTTTTTTGCCCTGGCATTATGGTGTTCAGATTTGAAGCAAACAGAGGTAAAGTGACTTGCCCAAAGTCAATAAGTTATTAAGAATCTGAGACGGGACTTCAATTTAGATTTTGCTGACTCCAAGATCAACAACTAATTACTGCATAATTTAGTTGCTTACTTCAGTAGCTATATATAAGGGAGTGGGGAAGAGACAGAATTGATCAGAGCAAAAAAGATTCAGGAAAAGACAGAATGACAATGAAAAATAGAAACTATTTTTGAAGACAATATATGAGACTGACATGATAAATCTGAAAAGTTAGGCTGGAGTCAGATTATAGAAAGTTCTGAAAACCAAAATCAAACTTCCATATTTTATTGCGTGAACACTAGGGACATAAACACTAGAAGCTTTTGTTGGCATGGAGTAACTTGGTCAAATTTATGCATTAGAAATATTGCATAAGGATGTAGGATAGATGGAATAAAGGATATATCAGAGATAGAATGATCAGTTCAAGAATTTAGGCATGGTGAGACCTCAATTAAGATAACTTCATTGTAAGGTAACAAATTAGCTATGATAAGCAGGGGACAGAAGAGAAATAAAAATAATCCCTATGTTTAGAGTATGTGACTGTTGGAGAGTGATCCACAGAATGAGGGAATGAGGGAACCAAAGAACTCATGGCCTCCTGAAACACTGTACAGAAACTTTTCTATGTCTCCATCTGTTATCAAGTAACTGCACACTGGATCTGCTTTCTCCATTTTAGCTACATCCCACCAGAGATAGCTTCTTTACAGCAAATTTGGTCAGCAGGTTCTCCTCAGGGATGCAACTTCATAGACATGCTAGCATCTCAGAAGAAAATCATCTCCTCCAAAGCTTGGATTTTGTTCCTGGTAATTCCAAGTCTATCAGTTCTTGACCAAAAGGAATAACCATCCCAAGGCATTCTCTCACTTCTCTGCATTTCAATTCAGTGTCTTTTCTTTCTCAGTTTATGTCTCTTTCTTTTCCTCCCACTTCTCTTTCAAGCAAACTTTGCCAAGGAATAATGTCTTTTTGCTTCATTTGAATTCTGTACAATATTTTGCCCAATGCGAATATGAAACAGTCACTCAAAAAGTACATTGCTGTTCAGGGTCCTCTCCAGTCGTCCTGCTTCATATTTGGCCACTGGACTCAGATGATGCTGGAGGTGAAAATGAGACTGGGGACAACCCAGTCCACCCCCCCCCCCCCACACACACACACTCTCAAATCCATTCATGTGCTTGTCATGACATCTCCTCCCTGATATTGAGGTCTTCTTCACTAATGAGGGACAAATATTAGACTTTGTTGATCAATTAGATTTATATAATCTATCCTTAGTAACCAATTGATGAGTGATATTAAATGTGAAAACTTAGGTTAGATCACACAAGTGTTGATATGAGATGTTGTAGAAAGAATACCAGGTCAGGAGTTGCTGTTTGACTTAACAGATTGTTCATTAGATTTTAACTCCAAAGACATACATTTGATTCCAGTTTTGTTACTTACTGTCTGTGGTATCTTGAGTAAAGTTCATCAGGTTCTTTTGTTTTATCTAAATATTAACAAGAACTTACATATCTGTATCTCCATCACAGCTCTGAACCTTGGCTTAGTTAGAATATTCAGGTCAGAGAGAAAAGGACCCCAAATCACTGATGAGCTCTCCTTGTCAAGATCTGATTTTTTTTTTGCAAGGCAAATGGGGTTAAGTGGCTTGCCCAAGGCCACACAGCTAGGTAATTATTAAGCCTCTGAGACCGGATTTGAACTCAGGTACTCCTGATTCCAGGGCTGGTACTCTATCCACTGGGTCACCTAGCTGCGATCAAGGAATTAGCCATATATAAATTATAGTTAGAAGACTTTGTTGCTCATTTGTTTGGTCACACCTGACTCTTGTTGAACTCAGTGTACAGCACTATCTTCCAAAGTCTTCCTGAGTTTATGTTTATTGCTTCTATGATATGATCTAGTCATCACATCCCTAACAACTTCTCCTTTTGCATTCAATCTTTCCCAGTACTAGGATCTTTTCAAATGAGACTTGTCTTCTCATTACTTGACCAAAATATTTAAACTTCAGCTTCACCATTTGTTCATCTGATGAGTAGTCTAAATTAATTTTTTTGTTTTTATTTTTAACTTATGGAATAAAACAAGCCTATTAATACCAGTATAATAAAAAAAGATTATTGTACATGAAACTGCAAATCTACTTTGCACAATTTGCTAGTACTTTCAAATATACAATAAAATTATCATGTACATGTACATGTACACCTCATAGAGATGGCTACCACTCAATACAAGTAGGTACATACATGTAAAATTATTCTATTTCTATTTATAAGTTCTTTCTTTGGATGCAGATAGCATCTTTCTTCACATATCCTTTTAATTCATTTGAAGATAATATTGTTGTCCTTCATTTTCAAAGAAGACTATCACATCAGGGAGGTAATGCTCTGACAAGCACATGAATTGGATTTAAGGGAGGGGGTGCTGTACTAAGTCATCAGCTTCACTTTTTCCTCCAGAGATATCTGGGTCCAGTGGTCAGAGATGAATCAGAACGACTGGAGATTGCTGTGGATGTGAGGCAGTCAGGGTTAAGTGACTTGCCCAAGGTCACACAACTAAATAGTGTCAAGTTTCTGAGGTTGGATTCACATTCATGTCCTTCTGAATCCAAGGCCAGTGTGCTATCCACTGCATCAGCTAGCTGCCCTTCATTTGAATATATGTAATGAATAACATAACTTATTCACTCAGCATTCTTAAAACAATATTACTATTACTATACACAATGTTTTCTTAGTTTAGCTCATTTTATTCATTATTTCATGCAAGTCTTTACATAGTTTCTAAAATCAATGAGTTAATCATTTCTTATAACACAATGTTCCATCAGAATCATATAACACAATGTGTTCATTGATGGGCATCCCTGAAATTTCCAGTTTTCTTTTTTGTTTTTACCACAAAGTGGGCTTCTATAAATATTTTAGAACACATAGTTCTTTTCACTTTTTCCTTGTCAACTTTGGAAATGAATCAGGTAGATCAAGCTTGAAGATAGTTTAATAACTATTTGGACATAATTCCAGAATACTCTCCAAAATAGATCATTTACAGTTTGACCAATGATGAATTAGTATTCCAATTTTTCTACATCCTCTCCAATTGTCATTTTCTCCTATCATTTTAGCCAATTTGTTAGGTGTAAAATGATATTACAAGGTTGTTTTAATCTGTTTCTTCAATCAATAATTATGTAGAACATTTTTATGTGACTATAAATTGTTTTGATTTCTTTTTTTGGAAAACTGCCTGATCACATCTTTTGTACATTTATCAATTGGGGAATCACTTGTATTATTGCAAATTTGACAAAGTCTTTTATATGTTTTTGATATGACACCCTTAAACTGTCAATAAATCCCTCCCCACATACCAGTTTTCTGCTTTCCTTCTAATCTTGACTTAAGTATTGACTAATTTGATCTTCTTGCTGTACAATTGGACTTTCAAAATGCTTTTTAAACATCATAGTTCAAAGGCAACACTTAGATTCTGTGACACTTAGATTTCCTTATATTTCAACTCTCACAGCTATGCATTACTATTAGAAATGCCATCGTTTTGACTGTGGCTCTTTGTCATCCAGATAATGTTTCTGTTTTTTGTATGCTATCCATATTTGCCATTGCTTTCCTTCCACATATTTCAGGGCTGCAGTTGCCACCTGCAGTGATCTTTGAAACCAAGAATACAAAATCTGACACTGCTTCTATTTCTTGATCCTCTATTTGCCAAGAAGTGTTGGGCCCAGCTGCCATGGGTTTAGGTTTTTTTTTAATGTAAAGTTTTAAGTCAGCTTTCATACTCTCCTTTTTCATCTTCATCAAGAAGCTTCCTAATTCTTTACTTTCTGCCATCAGAATGGCATAATCTGCATATCTGAGATTGTTCATATTTTTCCTGGTAGTCTTTGACTTGATTCATCAAGCTGAGTATTTTGCATGATGTACTTTGCAAATAAATTAAATAAATAAGGTAACTATTTACAGCCTGTAGGACTACTTTCCCCATCTTAAACCAATGAGTTTTTCCATGTTAGTTCTAACTTTCTTCTTGATCTGCAAAGAGGTTCCTCAGAAGACAAGTAAGATCCAATACTCTCATCCCTTTGAGGATTTACCATATTTTTTGGTAATCTCTATAGTTAAAAGTTTAGTATAGTCAAGAAAGCAGAAGTAGATTTTTTTTTGGAACTCCCTTGCTTTCTACATAGCTCAATGGATGTTGCATTCTTCTTGTTTTGTTTCTTATTATAATAAATTTTGTATCTTGTTTTGTAGCTTGGCACAAGATACCAAATAGAAAAGTACCAATCATTGGAGCTTCTGGCTATATACCACTTGATGAGGAGTTGAGTCTCAAATACAGTTTTAGTCTTCCATCTAATGACTGATGCCATATTCTAGTGAGTCCAATGCCATTTTTGGGAGGGAGGGATAAAACTAAATTAATGAGGTGTGTCTTTCCCAGGACTATTGAGCATAGAGCATGCCTATATGTTGTTGGCATGGTCTGAGTCTAGGAAATGCTCTTAGATCAGTTCTGAACTATAGCTGCTCTCTTCATCAAGGAAAATGTAAACCAAGAATGTAAAATATGCATATATATAAATATATATATGCATATACATATATATATATATATATATGTAGATACTCTGGAATCATCTTCTCAGATCAAGGATAGATATAATATGTTATGTTCTATGTTTAAAGAAGTTAGGTTTTGCACTAACAAGAGTTCTGAACCTGGTATCAGGAAGACAAATTCAAATCTGGCCTCAGACACTTAAAAGCTATATGAATCAAGGCAAATCACTTCAATATTGTCTGCCTCAATTTCCTCATCTATGAAATGGGAATATTAGCATCTACCAAGGGTGATTGTGATGATGCAATGATATTTGTAAAGTTTTTATAAATCTTAATATACTATATAAATATTAATTATTAATATGATTATTATTATTTTCTTCATCCTCAAGGTTCTAGGGTACCTCTAAAAATTTCTTTGGAAAAAGCTAAGAATATATTTAGAGTCCTTCTATAAATGTTTTTGACCCAATTTCAATGTATTCCTCTAATGTTAACCAGTTGTGATTAATGAATTCCTCTTAATCAATTAATATCAATTAGCTTTTTCAAAAGCATATTTTCTGAATAATAATGGATAAAAGTATAAATGTTCCCCATCACTTTCCCTAATACTTGGGGATTCATTCTCTTCTATGTCACCTTAGTCCCTAGAGAGAGTGCTCAGACTCAGCAGTATTTCTACATAACACTTTCCCCCACTGAGTTTGCCTACAAATGTGGCAAGACCAATGGGTGGATAAGTTGATATTTCTTCTTTTGCTGGGTTGAACTAGGTAGATTGCTTTGAAATTTAACTTCTGCCATCTGACTTCTAGAAAATCCTTGCATTGACTCCAACTCTCAGACTTCTCAAATCTTCCTCTCTTGACCTTTCAAACTCGTAAAAAATCATAGACATTCCCAATATCCTTAACTTAAAACAGGAAAAAAACCAAAAGAGACAAAAACCAGAGGCAAATATTCATATCATGAATATATGTTAACCTTGGAAAGGTGGGATTTTATGGTGAGTAGTGACACAGAATGACTTTTTAGACTAAAAGGAGACACATGGTCAGCCAGAAAAAGATCAAGTTACAAAACCTTACCTCCTACAAACCAGAGAGTACTTGGATCTTTCCCAGTGCTTACTTTCAATGATAATTCTCAGATCTAGGTCCTGTCTTGAGAAATAGAAATCAAGTTAATTGCTAGCAATTGGTCAATCAGTCAATAGGTCAAAGCTTGGAAAGAAAAGTGAAATGTAGTCCCTTTCTTCAGTGATCCCACATTCTAATGTGGGGGAGCCATGGAAATAACTCTTGTGTATCTAAACATATATACATGTTTGCATTGTATAAATACATAAGTATGATTTGAATCATACATGTCATACACTTGTATATACACAAGTGTGACATACTTGGCAGCTAAATGGCACAGTGGATAAGAGTGCTAGATCTAGTGTCAAGACGACTCATCTTCCTGAATTCAAAATTTGGCTTCAGACACTAGTTGTGTGATCCTGAGGAAGTTCTTGTTTGCCCCAGTTTCCTCATCTGTAAAAATGAGTTAAATGAAGAAATGACAAACCCTTCAAGTAATTATCTGCCAAGAAAACCCCAAATGGGTTAACAACTGAACAAGAGAGCAATGTATACATCTACACATACATATTGCAAACACAACTCAGAAGGATTTAACCTGGTAGTTAAATGAAAAAAGAGAGATTTAGACCATATGTCCTCCAAGGTTCCTTGCCATTCTTGAATGTTTGAGAATATATAATGACAAGCACCTCTCTGGTGTTGTGGGTTCACTACAGTTTCTTCTTCCATGAAATAAGATGACTAGAATGGATCATCTCAAAGATCTTTTCCAGCTTTGATATTGTTTGATTCCAAATCCAATTCAGTGCTGGGATGAAATAGAATTTTCACATTGATCGTTTTTTTCTAAAAATGGTCTGAAATATCTTGCCAAGTTGGAATAACCTGACATTTGGAAAATCTCATCTAGATTGTATGGAAGCTCATCTATGATTTAAAAATAATAATAATAATGCAAAATGATAATATTAAAATAATAAAAAATCTCAGAATAATATCTCTCAGAGGTCACTTTGTATAGCTGATCACTGGCTAAGAACACCCAAGAAATGAATGCCCATCTTATTATCCTTTGCTGGAGATCTCCAATGAAAGAAGATCTACTCCCTTTCAGGGAAACTCAATCCAGTTTTATACAGATTTCATTATTAGGAAGTTCCTCCTTACTTCAAATCTAATTTGGCTTTTTTGTATCTCCCATCCATTGTTTCTATATCTGCCATCAGTGATCAAATAGGAAAGATTTAATAGCTTTTTCCAATTCTTGATGACAACTGACATGTACAATTTGATTTTTCTCTTCTGCAAGCTGAAAATCCACAGTTGATTTAAGCGATGCTGATATGACATCATCTTGTGATCCCTCACCAACTGGGTTAAATTCTTACTTATACTTTACAATTTAGCAACGTCCTACTTAAAATATAGTGCCAAGAACCAAATACAGTTCCCAGATTTGGTCCAATCAGAGTAATGGACAGTAAGATGATCACTTACCACTGAAAAATATACTTCTCCATTCAACTGAGGTATACATGAACTTTAGGTTTTCTTAGCTACCATAATACACTTGGAATTATTTTGAACTTAGTGTAAACTAAAACCATTTTTTTTCAGACAAACTGTCTCACTGTACTTATTCATGAAAACTTCAAAATCTGCAATATAAGGATATTC
This sequence comes from Macrotis lagotis, assembly GCF_037893015.1. Taxonomy (NCBI): domain Eukaryota; kingdom Metazoa; phylum Chordata; class Mammalia; order Peramelemorphia; family Peramelidae; genus Macrotis; species Macrotis lagotis. Next base: position 170,821,037 of record NC_133665.1, read on the forward strand.
TTAAGTAAGGAGATTATTTAGAAGGATTAAACAAGTATTGGGCAGCTAAGTGGTGCAATGTATTGAACACTGGATTGGAATCAGGAAAATTCATCTTCATGAATTCAAATCTAGCCTTAGATACTTATTAGCTGGGTAACTCTGGACAAGTCTCTTTATCCTCTTTGCCTGAGTTCCTCATCTGAAAAATGAGCCAGAGAAGGAAATGGCAAACCATTCCAGTATCTTTGCCAAGGAAATCCCAAATGATATCACAAGCAATCAGATATGACTGAAATGACTGAGCAATAACAAGAAGAAAAAGCAAATTCTCTCAACAGCACTAAGTAGTATGCCCATCTCTATAAGAAGAGTATTTTAAGGATGGAATTACTATTGACAATATCAGGAAGTTCATGGCAAATTGTCATTGGCAGGTAAAATGATAATCACAGGTCACACTTAAAAAGCTTTTAAATGCTTATGTGCGCAGACACACACAATATGCATATATATATATATATATATACATATATATATATATATATATATGAAATCTCATTTCATGTTCACAATCCTTTGAGGTGCTACTATTATTGTTTTCATGATGGAGAAACTGAGATTCAGAAAGATTAAATAATTTGCCAAGGGTCCCATAGATATTAAGTGCTTCTAGTTGGAATCATCACTTCATTACTTCAGATCTCTTATCAACTTGCTAAGAATCTTTGCCTCCTAAAACTTGTTGACACCAGAGATGATTAAACCTTGAACACTAACTACCCATCTACATAAGAGAACATCAATCCATGCTGAGAAAATTAAGGCATTATATCACCATTCTCCTCAAATTAGGATTTATTCCAAGAACTCTTGGAGTCAGGAATGTGCCAGACATGAAGAAGTATTAACTGATACTAACTGGCAGGGAATTTTTCTTTTATCAACCTTCTGTCCCAAATTCATTTTCCCCATTTGAAATTAGAGAACATGGCCTTGGTCAGTTTTGGGCCAGTTCAAGGAAACCTGTGCTAAGCCTTGAGAAGTTTAGTCACTCATTGCTTGAAGCTCCAGATCTGAAGGCTTTAATTAATCTAAGATTTTTTTTCTCCTTGGAGGAAACTAAACTACCTAAGTATCCCAATATGCAATGAAAGTTTGAAGAGCATCATGAAAAGAACAAAATTAGAGACAAGTTTAGCTACTGAATGACAACAATGAAGCTGCTATTTTACAAAACACTCTGCACAAATATAGTGGCTAAAAAATTAGAACTTGACCTCAAGGACCATACATTCTAACTATGGAATGTTTATATTATATTTGTAATCATGTATGCAAATAAATAAAGAGAAAGAATTTGATGAAGAGAAGATGCTATGGAAAAGAGGGAAACAAACTAAGAAAAGCCTTCTGTGGGAGGTGACTCCAAGAAATGAGCTTTTGAGGAAAAGAGATTTTTAAGATCTAAGGTAAAAAAGGGAATAGAGATGAGGATTCCCCTGCTGCTAAACTTACAGGTACCATTCTAGTGATACCTTCAAATTCTATCTCCCTGGCCCCCACCTCCTGAGGAACCAAGACTTTCAAAGTATATGCAGTGACTCACTTATATATTATACAAACGAATTGAGCTCTGCAAGGCTGTCAGCCAGCTTGGAGAAATCCAGTGCTGACAGTCAACCAAATGGAACTCAATTCGTCTGAATTAGGAAAAAGGCAATGAGTCAGCTCTCTTGAGCTTTGAACCCTTCATTCCAATTAGTCCTAATAATGTAAAGCAAAATGCTTTTAAACCACTAGAAGTCAACAGCCTACCCACATCTTCCCATAAATGAACCGTCTCTTTCTGCCTCTTATTCCCAGACACATCTGTGGGGACCACAGGAAAAGGAATATGATTGGGGGTGTTTGCCTGCAGGTGGATGTGTTCTCTGCCCATATTTGATCCAGGTCTATCTTTGCTCTGAATCTCATTGACTTAATTTCATTTCCCATAAATTCATCTCTAGAGTTAAACTGGGGCTTGTTTCCCAAAACCCACAATAATAGGATTTGAGAATGCCACAGCTAGATGCAAGAAAGCTGTAGTTTTAGAAAAAATAGAATTCATTCATTCATTTAACAAGCATTTATTAATATCTTCTTTGTGTAAGGGATTTTGTTAGTCACTGTAGGTCAGAGATAAAATTAAATTAGCTCCTGATTCCCAGGAGCTTAAATTCTATCAGGGTGGGCAGATAAGATCATATTTACATATCAAAAAATATAAAACAAAACTAAGGAATTTCTAAAATTTCTATATGAGGGCTCAATTAATTGGAGGAATTAGGAGGCAGCAATTTAGTGACACTTTGAAGGAAGTGGGGATCCAAAGAGGTGGAGATGATGAGACATTTCTTTCAAGGCATGAATGGTAGCTTAAACAAAGTCATGGATAAGAAACTGAATACCATATGCAAGAAGTGACAAGTATCTAATTGGACTGAAATGTTTGATGGGAACACAGGAGTTGGGAGACAATTAAAGGTTTTAAAATCTAATAGAGAAGTTTCTATTATTTCCTGGAGCAGGATTTTTTTTATCCTATGATTTATGAGCTCATTTTTTTTAGGCTTTTTCAGGGCAAATGGGGTTAAGTGGCTTGCCCAAGGCCACACAGCTAGGTAATTATTAAGTGTCTGAGGCCAGATTTGAACTCAGATACTCCTGACTCCAGGGTTGCTGCTCTATTCATTGCGTCACCTAGCCACCCCTATGAACTCATTTAAAAAAAATATATTTTGAAAACTGTGTTAATATAATTGATTTCCTTCGTTATCCTATAGCTTTTATTTTCTATATTTAAAAACATCTAAGAAGGGATATATGTGAATTTGCAAACTGCCAAAGCAGTTTAGGAGAAAAGACAAATTTTGAGTTTCTTACCATAAAGGCAATAGGGAGCCAGTGGAATCTCAACAGTATTTAAGGATATCAATAGCAACTATCTAGAGGATGGATTCAGTGATGAGAGATTTGAAGCAGACAAAACAATTCTACTCCAGTAATGATGTTTTTGTCCTTCATTCTTGAAGAAGGTCATGACATTGGGGTGATGATGCTAGGACATATAAATGAATTGGATTTAAGTGAGAGAGTGATGTTTAAAGTCATCATCCTTATTTTCTCCTCCAGAACTCTCTGGGTCTAGGAGCCAGATATGGATCAAGACAATAGGAGATGACCCTGAATGTAACGGGAGACCTTGGTCTTTCCAAGGTCACAGTTTGACTTAGCAGCAAATAAGATATTTAATGTCCAAGAACCAGCCCATCTTATTGATCCATGTGAACATGACCAATTTTGGTCACAGAGACCCATAAAATAGACCAAAATAGGCAAAACTTCTTGGTTTGTATGAATGTTTTGCTGTACTAAAAATGATGGCAGTGACAAGTCAGAAAGAGGAGCAAGGAGGATAGGACTTAAGACTCCCACACTCCTCTGTGTTTTACAATGTTGTCTCTTCACCTAACTGGATGACACACTGTTGGAGTAAATGAGCCATCTTCAGAACCAACCAAGTGCTAAATGAAACCAAGGACATTAAGGAACTATACTGATGGCTCTTAGCTTCTCCAGGTCTAGGTGAGTGAAGATATTGGTTTCATAATATAACCAAAGCAAAAACATTGTCTCCTATTGCATGTCCTTTGCTATGTGACATTGTATCTTGGAAGGTATAAATGGAGCTCCTGGAAAGGGTCCAGTATAATAATCTAGATGATATATGATAAAAGTCTATACTAAGATGGTGATTATATGAGAGAAAGGGGCATGGATGCAAGAGTGCGTGCGTGTGTGTGTGTGTGTGTGTGTGTGTGTGTGTGTGTGTGTGTGTGAGAGAGAGAGAGAGAGAGAGAGAGAGAGAGAGAGAGAATTAATAAAACTTGGAAGTAATTAACTGCTGTGGTAAGGAAGAATGAAGAGTCAAGGATGACTACAGATATCTATACCTGGGGCCAGGAAGGCTCACAAAAGTCTCAGAGGAGGGAGTTTAGTTTAGGGAAAAGATTAAAAAAATTATTTTGAATTTAATGAAGTCAAAGTGGGTATCAGACATCTGCTTGGAAATGTCCAATAAGTAACTGGTGATGCAGGACTAGTGCTTTGAAGAGACAATAGCACTATATATTCTGGGACTCAACTGCATTGAGATAATTTGAATACAATAGAGTTAATATCACTAAAATTATTATCTAAAGAGGAGAAGAGAGGAAGGATGAGGAAAGGGGAGGGGAGGGGAGGGGAAAGGGGGTATTAAAAAGAAGAGTGAAACCTTTGAGGATGACATCAGATGAACCATTCTTTCCCACAAAGTATGTTTGGTTACCACTGACTGAGAAAGATTTCTGACCTGGATAAAGAATTAGTCTGCATTACTATAAAAGTTGTAATAGTCCCATATACTTAATCATGCCTTTTAGTCTTTTCATTTTGATTCCAAATGTATCATAAAGTTTTCCTAACAAATCCCTTATTAAGTAGTTATTATCATCTCCATTTGATAAGTAGAGAAACCAAGAATGAAAAGGATTGATGGCCAAGATCACATATTAGTGAGCTGAAAAGTGAGGATTGGAGTCTTTCAGACTGTGTCTTGATCTAATGCTTTGCTCATCACATCATATAGTTTGACTCTTCCTTCTCAAGTTTTAGAATCCTCAAAAGCAGATATAATATACTAACTTATTTATGTTTGAATCCTCCATAGTACATTGCAAATTTTTTGTGAGCATTATACCTTATAATAATTAATGATTCTTGAGTGAATGAACATACTTTGATCCAGCTAACATTTATTAAAAAATTGCTATGTTCAAAAAGCATATTTCAGAATTGTTTCTGAAGATCTACAAGTTTTTTATCCATCAAAGGGATATGATCCTGGATGAAATAAGCTTATGCTCTCCTGAACAGTACTCTGGTCTTGAAGGGCCCCCGATTCCCTGCAGCCACAAGTCTGAGCTCTCTCTGTGCCCTTGTACTGTGACCAGGGCCCTTGCTCCCTTGGGACTGATCCTTAGCCTTCCTCATTGCCCTAGAACTGTGACCCAGAACTGGGTATGGGCAATAGAATTGTCAATCAGTGCCAGCTGCCCCTATTGAAGCAAATCAACCTTTTAATCTCTTTCAGACCAGTTATCTGAACCCCCTCATCTTCTCTGGGCTAAGAATCCCCAAAGCTCTTGTTGCTGCAGTTGGTGTTGTTGCTGTCACATCTAGGGGCTCCAAACAGGCCTCTAACTCTGAGATCACAAACTACTCCTACTGCATTAACTCTCTTTTCTTCAACCAAAAAAATATCTTGTCCTAACTTTACCTGCCACTCCAAAATTTGATTTGAGGTAATACTTTAAAGTTGTTTGGAAAGGAATATTAAGAGAAGTCAGTTGGTTTGCCTCTAATCTGCCATCCTCTTGAGCACGTACCTTCATCCTTGCCCTTTAGAAACACAGTGTACACATTACTGTACCAATTCTGTTTCCATGTCTTTCTGGATGTCACTTTGATTTCTTGTAAATTGCTTCAAAAGTCTAGATCATTCTATACTTTCAAATGAAATGGAAACTTTTTTATTGCATTTGACAGCTCACATTCCAAGCAATTTTAGCTCCTTGTAATTGTATTCAGTCTCATTTGAGTGTCTGGACTATGATGTGTCATGAGATCTTTGGAGACAAGGTTGAACATAAGTTGGAAGTATGCTGTTTGACAAGTAGAGACTCATTTCAATCAATTCAATCCAACTCTACATCTTTGGGAAAGGTACTTCACTCACATAGAAATGCAAAAATGAAATTTTCTCTGCCCTCAAGGATCAGATATTCTATCTGAAGGATCAAACATGGTTCCAACCTTTGGATCATCAAGAAGTCACATAACTCTCTGACCCTCAGTTTTCTGATCTAGATTATGGTGGGAAGGGTGGACTAGATGATTTCTGAGGGCTTCTTAAGCTCTGAGTCCTTGATCTTATAAAGAGTGATAAACAAAATGAACCATTGTTCCTTAGACAGCTGTTATATGGAGGGCACCAGGCTAGGTGCTGGGAATTGAAAGACAAAAAGAAGTTATGGTCATTGTGCTCAAGAGATTTGCATTCTACTTTTGGAGGGAAGACAGGAGAAAGAGAGAGAGAGAGAGAGAGAGAGAGAGAGAGAGAGAGAGAGAGAGAGAGAGAGAGAGAGAGAGAGAATGAGAATGAACAGGAAAAAAAGGAAGTTTTCAGGAAACACTTCACAAAGAAAGTGGCACTTGACATGAACTCTAAGGAAAATCAAATATTAGTAGTAAAGGTAAGTAGGGTGACCATTTCGAACTTGCAAGAAAAGTTTTCTGAGGTAAGGAGGTAGAAGATGGAATCCCAAGTTGGGGAACAATTAGGCCAGGTTAGCTAGAACATAGAGGTCCCAAAATAGACTAAACATAGTAAGTCTGAGAAGTTTGCTGGAGTGATGCTGTGAAGGACTTTGTATGACAAAGGATTTTTTTTTTTAGATTTTATAAGGCAGTGGGGTTAAGTGGCTTGCCCAAGGCCACACGACTAAGTAATTATTAAGTGTCTGAGGCCGGATTTGAACTCAGATACTCCTGACTCCAAGGCCAGTGCTGTATCCACTGTGCCACCTAGCTGCCCCTTGACAAAGGAATTTGAGGAATTTGTACTTTATGTTATAGGCAATGGAGAGTAAAAGAAATTCTTGAGCAAAGGAGTGACATACTAAATCCTCTTCTTTAGAAAATTATTTGGCTGCTTTTTATTGTATGAAAAAAATTTAGATTTGAAACAGGAGCATTATTCTATTAATTAACTCATGAAAGTTGCAATTAAAAATCTGGGAGAAAATGACTTCATAATTTTTTTACTTTGTTCAGACACTTTGAAGTCACATTTGATTCTTTATGACCCCTTTGTAGATATTCTTGGCAAATACTGGAGGGGTTTGCCATTTCCTTCTCCAGCTCATTTTATAGAAGACCAAATCGCAGCAGAGAGAGCTGTGACTTGCCCAGGTTTATATAGGTAGTAGGTGTTTGAGACCAGATCTGAACTCAGTTTTTTCTGTCTCCAAGTCTGTCAATCTATCCATTGTACCTCCTAGATCCTCCACTATGGCATTCTAAATGGTTAATTCCTGATCATCTGAAGGGAAGTAGGCCTTTGGGCAAGTCTGTATCAGGACAGAATACTATTTCAATTCTTTATGTCTTAGTTGTTCTACCTCCCTACCAAGCCAGTACACTATTTTGTCACAATGCCTACAGAGCTAGTTAGTGAATTGGTGAGGGAGGCTGTTACTTTCCCTGACATCAAGGGGCTTTCTGGTGGAGGAGATAATAGGTAAATAACTAGGGACAAACAAGATGTCTAGGAGTAGATGGGAAATCATGCTAGAGCAAAGGAAAACCATCTAGGGGTAATGGGAAAGGAATACTCCTGAAAAAAGAGAGAATGTGAACTGAGTTTTAAAGGAAGCCAGAGAAGCTAAAAAAGTAGAGGTGAGGGGGCAATCATTCTGGGCATGGAAGAAGAATGCCAGTGCAATGTCAGAGGTAGAAAAACAAGGAGGACCTTGTGACTGGTACTTGGAGTATGTGGAGGGAAGGGAAGGAATGGAATGGAAATAGAGAATGGAAATAGGGAAAGTTTCAGGGCTTTAACAGACTTTTTATTTTTAATTTTTTTTAATTTTATATTTTTTGCAAGGCAATGGGGTTAAGTGGCTTGCTCAAGGCCACATGGCTAGGTAATTATTAAGTGTCTGAGGCCGGATTTGAACTCAGGTACTCCTGACTCCAAGGCTAGTGCTCTATCCACTGTGCCACCTAGCTACCCTTTAACAGACTTTTTAAATGCAAGATGGACTTTGCATTTTATCCTGAAGATAGTTGGGAGCATTGGTGTTTCTTGAGTGATGTGTGTGTGTGTGTGTGTGTGTGTGTGTGTGTGTGTGTGTGAGAGAGAGAGAGAGAGAGAGAGAGAGAGAGAGAGAGAGAGAGAGAGAGAGAGAAAGAGAAAGAGATTTTGAGGCCTAATATAGTCAAGCTTATATTTTAGGAAAATCACTTTGGCTACCAAATAAAGGATGATTTAGACAAATTGAACTAAAGCAATTAGTTAGAAGTCTATCACAATAGTCTAAGCAAGGTCATAAGTGCCCAAACAAAAATGATGGCTCTACAAGTAAAAAAAGATTTATAAGAAATATTGTGAAGGTAGAAATAACAAGATTTGGTGACAGATTGGATATGTGGGGTTAGTGAGTGAGGAATCATAGATGGCACTGAGGTTGTTGGGAAAAAAAAAACAAAGAAAATCTGTTCATCGTTTTGAGTCATGAAAGTGTGAGAAAGCAGACATTTTCCATTCCCTAAAAAAGCACTCACATGTGTCTTATATTCATGTCTGCTGGAAAGACCAAAGATTGAATGACTTCTAATGTGTGAGGGAGTTGGAAAAACTAAATCAAATCACCAGAAGTAATCTTAGAGTTTCTTATAATGGTTTAAGAGAGATCTTTGTGGATGACATCCTTATTGTCTCCTCTCTATGTTAAGATTTCTTTGAAGAAAATTTCAGTATATAAGAAATAATGACTATGAAGAATACATAGAACTAGGATAAGACTCATGAATTGACAAGGAAAAGGGAAGTACACAGACTGGAAAACAATGATAACAATAATGTAAATGGACAGAGAGACGAGAGAGAGAGAGAGAGAGAGAGAGAGAGAGAGAGAGAGAGAGAGAGAGAGAGAGAAAGAGAGAGAGAGAAAGGAAATGCTATGAAATTTAATTTTCAAGCTTGTCTCCAAAGAAGAAAGGAGGCGGAAAAACCTATCTTTCTCCTTTATTTGCAAAGGTAGGGGACTATGACTGTGAAGTACTGCATCTGTTTTCAGATTTGTTTGGTGTTTTGTGTTATTTAGTTTAGCTAACTGCCAGATTTGGGTTTAAGAAGTTGACTCTTCCTAACTCCAGACCCAGCACTCTATCCACTGTGCCACCTAATTGCCCCTGAACAATACTCAGAAAAATGTACCTTTCCCAAGTAAAGGATGAGGAAGGCATAGTTAGATAACAGATTAATGTGAAAATGATCTCTGGATTCTAGTGGACCATGAATTCAATGTAAGTCAATAGAGAGCCATGAAAGTTAAGAGGAAAAAAAAAGTAGACTGCATAAAGAAAGTCAGATCAGGAATAGTGAGGAAGAGTCCCATCATCATCTTCCTGGATAAACCCACATCTGGAGAATTTAGGGCACCACATTTTACACAGGACATTGATGAGCAGATGAGAGTCCAAAGGAAGACAACCAGACTGGTGTAAAAGCTCTCCAAAGGTCAGCTGAAGGAAGTGGTGATGTTAATTCTGGAAAAGAGAAAACTTGGAGCTATCCTAGGGTGGAATCACAATTTTCAAAGATTTAAAGACATGCATGCAAGAGGATTTTTGTCTGTTCTGCTTGGTTCCACTAACTTGAAACAAAAGCATAGATAGAAATTGAAGAGGCAAATTTGTTTGATTTCAGAAAAACTTACTAAAATAGGACTATGTGAAAATTGAATGAGTTGTCATGAAATAATGTCATTTTCCTACCATCCTTCCCTGCTTTCTTGAGTAAAGACTGTATAATAATTTATCCTGGGTTATAACAGTTACTTTTCCTGTTCTAGGACAGACTAGAATGATCTTGGAGGTCCTTCTAACTTTGAGATTCTGTGGGATTCTATCATATAGAGAAAAACTTAAACTTTGCCAAAAGAAGAAATAAAGGGTACAGGTAATCCAAAATAAGTTATCTCTGACTTTAAAATCTATAATATGATTTATGGTGGGACATGAAAGAAAAACTCTCCTAATTATATTTTGTTTAGTCAAACATTAATGTTTCTGTTTGTTTTCTAAGCACAGCAATACAGAAAGAGTCCAGGGGGATGATGGAACATAGAGCACTCAGACTCAAAAGTTTAGCGGGGTAGTCTCTAAATTAAAGGAGATTGGCTATAAATACAGATTTAAAAAAAACCCAATGAATATTGATTTTCTCAAACCTAGCCATCCTATTTTTATTTTCCCCAAATAAATTCATTGTGTATTTATATGTCCAATGCAAAGAGGAATTCTTTACACATATTGTGATAATTTTTCATTTGTGTTCAACATTTCCTGCCCCTAATTTAGATTTTCTTGGCAAAAGATCTGAAGTGGTTTATCATTTTTTTGTTCCTGTTCATTTTAAAGATAAAGAGACTGAGGCAAACAGGGTTAATTGACTTCCCAGGGTCATACCTAGTAAATTTCTGAGGCTGGATTTAAACTACACTCCATCCACTGCACCATGTAGTATCATGTAGTGAGTACTTAATAAGTGTTGAATTTGAATTGGACCAGAAACTATTTGCAAATTGGATATTTTCCTTTATTTCCATTCCAAAATATTCCAGATCTTTCATATCAAGAGGGAAACTCCTACTATCCCTCCTCTGCAAATACAGACTAAAAGTTTTGGGGGAGGCCTTAATTCTTTCTCTTCACTAAGGTAGTTCTTATGGTTTCAGAAACTAAGAGAATAACTCCAATGATGCAGTAGGGAATCTTTTTTATCTCTCCTCTTCTTTTACTTCCTTAATTTTAGCAAAAGCTTAAATCTTGCCTAGAACAACAAATCCTCTATTGACCAAAGCAACTGAAGTTATAATCCAAACAAATGTATTTGAACTAAAATGTTTAACAGTTAAGTGGGAATCAATTCACTTTACACAATTGATTCTCAACTCTTGAATTTAGTGTATGTTTATCAAAGCTATTGAGTGAAATATAGAACCATATTATGTTACTGTTGACTCTGGAATAGCTGATTTTAAGAAATCACAAAAATTAAGCAACAAGAATCCTGAAGGGAAAGAATATTGACAACTTCCAGTGAAGATGACAACATAAATGTCAAAGAGGAAGCCAACTCTCCCATAATCTAACACAGCAATGGTTTAAAAGGGAACTAGATGGAACAATGATTAAGATCTTCCATCCAATACAAGGCAGCAGTTACAGAGTTACATAATTTAATAATTGAAAGGCACAGCAGGAGCCAGCTAATCCAATCAATACACAGATGGAATCCCCACCATGTCATAGGAAACATATATGGTTATCACCCTCTACTTGAAGACCTCTAACAGGGAGAATCTACCACATCTTGAAGCATCCCATTCCACTTTTGGATAACTCATTTTTAAGAGAGGGCACTAGGTAGGTGGTGCAGTAGACAGAGTGCCAGGCCTGGAGTCAGGAAGACCTGAGTTCAAGTCCAGTCTTATTCATGTATTGACTATATGAGCTGACCAAGTTACAAACACTCCTTGCCTCAGTTTCCTCATGTACAAAATGAACTGGAGAAGGAAAATGACAAATTGCTCCAGTATCTTTGCCAAGAAAACCCCAAAAAGAATTCATGAAGAGTCAGACCTAACTGAACTGAAAGGTGAGACAACAAATACATATAAGATAAGGCAATTAGGTGGCATAGCAAATAAAGTACCAGGGCCTGGAGTCAGGAAGATCTAAGTTTAAATCTGAATTCAGACACTACTATCTGTGTGACCTGAAGCAAGTCACTTAATCATTTGCCTCAGTTCCCCCATCTGTAAAATAATCTGGAGAGGAAAATAGCAAACCACTCCAGTGTCTTTGACAAGAAGACACTTAAAAGGGGTCATAAAAGTCAGACATAACTGAAAAATGACTGAACAACAAAAAAATTTCTTAGAAAATTTCCATACACATACCTGATATCAAAACTAACTTTATCTTTCTGAAAATTCTAACAATAGATGGTTCTACCCCCAAAGGCAAAAAAAAAGAATATTTAAAAACAGTTATCAGTTTGGCCCTGAATCTTCCCTTTCCCAAGTTAAATCATTCCACTTCTTTAATGCAATCTTCATATATAATCTGAAGGCCCTTCATTGTCTTCTTTGCTCTTCTCTAGGAATTCCATGGCAGAATAATCAAACTATAATATTCAGCAATGGGGATAGGCTAGAGGCATCCCCAATAAGATCCAGGGTGAAACAAAAATGCCCATTATCACCACTACTATTCAATATTGTATTAGAAATGTTAGCTTCAGCAATAAGAGAAGAAAAAGAAATTGAACAAATTAGAATTGGGAAGGAAGAGACAAAACTCTCACTCTTTGCAGATGACATGGTGGTATACTTAGAAAATCCCAAAAATGGTCAAAGGGTATGGAAAGGAAATTTAAAAATGAGGAAATCAAAGTGATTCATAGTCATGAAAAATTGCTGTAAATCACTACTTATTAGAGAAATTAAAATTAAAGCATCTCAGACTGGCCAATATGACTAAAAAGGACAATGATCAATGTTGGAAGGGACGTGGGAAATCTGGGACACTAATGCATTGTTGGTGGAGCTGTGAACTCATCCAGTCTTTCTGGAGAACAATTTGGAATTACACCCAAAGGGCAACAAAATCCAGCATATCACTCACTACTGGGTCTATACCCTGAAGAGATGATGGAAAAGGGTAAAAACATCACTTGTACAAAAATATTCATAGCAGCCCTATTTGTGGTGACAAAGAATTGGAAATCAAGTAAATGTCCTTCAATTGAGGAATGGCTTAGCAAACTGTGGTATATGCATGTCATGGAACACTGTTGTTCTATTAGAAACCAGGAGGGATGGGATTTCAGGGAAGCCTGGAAGGCTTTGCATGAACTGATGCTGAGCGAGATAAGCAGAACCATAAAAACACTGTACACTCTAACAGCAACATGTCTGATGATCAACCTTGATGGACTCGCTCATTCTATCAGTGCAACAATCAGGGACAATTTTGGGCTATCTGCAACAGAGAATACCATCTTTATCCAGAGAAAGAATTGTGGAGTTTGAACAAAGACCAAAGACTATTAGCTTCAATATAAAAAAAAAAACCGTTATGTTATTATGTAATTTTGCTATCTTTTATACTTTATTTTTCTTCTTTAAGGATATGATTGCTCTCTCATCACATTCAACTTAGATCAATGTATACCATGGAAACAATGTAAAGACTAACAGACTGCTTTCTTTGGGGTGGGGGAGGGAAGCAAGAATAGGGGGAACATTGTAAAACTCAAAATAAAATCTTTCTTTTAAAAAAGCATAACATTCAGAACTAAACTAAGCCCAATTTAACAGATGACTATGAAGTGGAGGACAATGGGCTTATCATCTCTTTATTACTAGAAGCTATGTCTCTCTTAATGCAGCTCATGGTTGCATTGGATTATTTTTTAGCTGCTGCATCACAGTAATTGAGTCATACTGAATTTACAATTCACTAAAACCACCAGGTTTTTTTTCCAAAGCAACTGCATTTTAATCATGATTTCCCCATTTTACATTTGTAAAATTAACTTGTGTACACAAATACTCAACTTTCCATTGCTCCCTGGAGAATTTTATCTTAATTTCAACCCAATGTTCTACTCCAGCACATTCCTTTGATCCTTGAGTGTCATATGGATTAAGGACTCCTAGCTTTGTGTCATTTGATAATTTGATGAACATATCACATTTGTTTTTATCCAAGGCACTGATAAAATTTGAGGCAAGCACAGATTCATTGACTATTTGAATGGAGACCTCCTTGCATGTTGACTTTGTATTATTGACAACTGCTCTTTGATTCTAGTCACCCAACCAAAACTGAATCTACCTGATGGTGTTACTGTTATTGATCTAGAGGCTTGTGGTCTCTGTCTTGTTCCATTTAATATGTATGAATGCATTCATGTATGTTTACACACACATATTCATGTATATATCTGTCTATATAAACATATTTGTATATATAAATATACATGTATGTAAAATTTTTCTTTTCAGAATCTCCCATAGATTACTATATAGGGAGACAGAGTGAGCAGTATGCACCCATGAAGGCTTTCCACCAGGCTTGAAGCCAGAACTATAATTGGAGCCTGAGAAAGAGATAGGTAGTGGGGATGATGGTCAGCATGGCTGAAATTTTTTCACCTTTTGAAAACTTATTCATTATGTAACAGAGATAATACTGTGCTTTAAGAACAACCTCTTTGCTTCCCCCAAACATCCAATCTCTTTGTTGGAAGAGGTTTCAACTACAGTTCTCCTGATTTAAGAGATAACAAACTGTTTTATTCCCCCTCTCTTCTTATTGGATATTTGGTCTGACCACCCTTAATTCTGTCACCTTAATTTTTTTCTGGCAATTGTACTAAAATAAGGTTTGACTTCTAAAGCACCAATGTCTTGTATCTTACTTTTAGAGACACTAATTTTGTTTTTGTTTTTGTTTTAATCGCTAACTGAAGGTTTCTTTTGTTCACTGAGTTTGCATTTTAAAATGTTTCCATTTCTCATTTTTCAATGGGAATAATTAGAAATAATTGTTTTGTTAAAAGATTACCTTTTGTGTAATCTAATCAGATTGGTAGAAAAATTTATCCTTGGATATGTTATTCTTTGCTTTTTATTCATATTATTATTCATATTATTGATATATTATTCATAATTGACTCTTCTCCTTTATTCTTTAATCACAGATGAAAAGACCTGATGGTTGATTTGAAATGACATTTTATGCTATATAAATTTCTACTTGCTAGTAGTTTATGTCATTCTCTTTCAACCCTAAACTCTGTAGCTTATTAGCTACACTTCAGGATGAGTTAAGTTTGGACTTTGTTAGAATCCTAAGGACTCCAGGGATTTCCATTTAGCACTGAAATGTTAATCTTACTGGGCAGTGTTATTGTGTGATTTTTAAAAAAAATATAAGTATGTATAAAATATGTATGTTTATATAATATATGCTTTTTCTTCTGGGAAAATAGTGATTTTTCCAATTGTTTCATCCTATCATCAAGATGATGTGCGTCCAATTATAATTTTAATATCCCTTTTTTATATCTTTGCATTTTTGTGATGTTTCTACTTTTTTTATTTTTCAATGTGCTATAAAAGTTTTTCATCATCAATATAACATTTCCTTTCTTTTTTTGTCTTTTATAATTTTTCTTGAAGATCTCTAATTTTTATCCTTTTTATATGCTGCAGTCTATTTTTCAATTACTTTTCTTTTATTATATTTAGCCTTTCAACCAACGTGTGGATTCCTTGCTAGTTTTATTATACAACCTACCCCAAACACTTCTAGTACTGGAAGGAGGAACACAGCATTGCCTGAAATATCCTATTCTACTTTTTAATGACTTTCTTAGGAAGTCCCCCCCCACCCCCGTTGAGTCTAAATTTACCTCTTTGCAATGTCTATCCATAGTTGTATCCTCAGTGACTAAGAAGAATAGTCAGATTATTTTCTTTTTCATCCCATAGTATTTGAAGTGGGCTGTTTTTTCTTGTTCATTTCTTTCAAGGATTTTATATTTGAGAATTTATTTGTTGCTCCTTTCTCTTTGTACCTTTATTTTATTTTGCTGTATTTCTTCTTTGAAATGACAGAGATGAATTAGTTAGGATAAGATATTCACATCCTGCTAGAATTCTTCTGAATCAATAAAATAATTATTGGTGTCCTTAATTTTTACATCAGTTTTCTTTTCTGGATATAGTTTTCCATATCCAGTAAAGTATTTGTAAATCTTAAAGGATCATAAAAATGTTAACTTTTGTGGTTATTATTATTATTAATATTATTATTTGACTATCAAAGAATTGGAAATGATTGATAATTATAGGGTCTCAAAACACAAGAATTTCTATACTGATGAACAAGCATTGGTTTTAACTACCTCTTTCTTCATTACCTCCCAGTAAAAGTGTTAGATGATACTCAGACATTCTAAATCTAATTTGAAGGGTTTTCTACTCCTTTTTTACAAGTGTACATTCTGGAAAGCATCATTTTCCAGAATAAGACTGTTTCACTCACATCAATGAAAAATACTGATAAGTGTTTATTTCTTTATTATCTCTGAAACATCAGAATTTAGCAATGCTTCTCTTTCTTATCTGCACTGGACCCTTTCTGGTAACTTGAGCATTAGGCAATTAAATTCAATTTAAAGCAATAAAGGCAACTAACACTGTCAGTAAAAAGTCTTCTCTGTCCATTTTATTTTCACTTTCTTTAACTGCCTGAAGTATATTGGAGGACTTTGTCTGAATGACTGCTATACTAAGAGGAATCCAGTTTTGTTAGCAATCATCAGTCCATATCACTGAAAGATGTTCCATTTCTACCATTATAATATTTCTAATCCTTGTAGTTGCTTGCAAACTACAAAAAGTTGCCAACACTTGATTTTTTTTAAAAATTTCACCTCCATATTTGATAATTTTCTTTCTTTAGATTCATTCTGACATCCAATGTTTTAAAATTACTATGACTATATTCATGCAGGCAATTATAGTTTTTATTCTAATTTGGTAATGTCTCTTCTTTTATGTACTAGCAGAATGTCCAATGTAGTCTTCCCTTTGTCCTTTTTGATAAGTTCTCTTCTAAAAAAGATGAAATATGGCAGCACATCATATCTACCCCTGAGGACAGGCAAGTAAAGATTGAAAAAATATAGTGGTGTGTCAAAATCCCCAAGTAGATCTTACAATTACATTAATTATATTTTGGTTTACATTAAATATTACACATTTTGTAATTAGTATTACAAATTTGGCATTGTTTGAATTTACATTCCTCATGACTTGGATGTACTAAAAAGAAAAAAAACCTGAAAAGTATTTTAGCAGAATATATCTAATTGCTTTGTACTATATAAAATGATAAATTCCAAACAGATATGCAACCTACATGCAAAAACATTTCACATCACAGAAAAGAATGGAAAGAAATATCAATCAGTGACTAGACAGAAAAATTATAACCAAGACAAGAAATAGAGAAACACAATTTTAAAAATGATTTATATTTACTCAAGAAAAATCTTTTTCACAAACAAAATTAATGCAACCAAAATAAAAAGGTTTTAAATGGAAAAAAAATTAAATCAGATATTTGTTCCAGCGGACCTTAATGAAGCATCTTTTTTCTTTTATTATTTATTATATTGAGTTTTACAATTTTCCCCCCAATCTAATTTCCGTCCCCCCACCTCCTACAGAAAGAAATCTGTCAGTCTTTACTTTGTTTCCATGTTATACATTGATCCAAATTGAGTATGATGAGAGAGAAATCATATCCTTAAGGAAGAAACAAAAAGTATCAGAGGTAACAAGATCAGACAATAAGATATCTGGGCTTTTTCCTAAATTAAAGGGCATAGTCCTTGAACTTTGTTCAAACTCCATGGCTGTTTATCTGGATACAGTTGGTATTGTCCCTTGCAGACAGCCCAGAAGTGTCCCTGACTGTTGCACTGATGGAACGAGCAAGTCCATCAAGGTTGATCATCACCCCCATGTTGCTGTTAGGGTGTACAGTGTTTTTCTGGTTCTGCTCATCTCACTCAGCATCAGTTCATGCAAATCCCTCCAGGTTTCCCTGAAATCCCATCCCTCCTGGTTTCTAAATATAACAATAGTGTTCCATGACATACATATACCACAGTTTGCTAAGCCATTCCCCAACTGAAGGACATTTACTTGATTTCCAATCCTTTGCCACCACAAACAGGGCTGCTATGAATATTTTTGTACAAGTGATGTTTTTACCCCTTTTCATCATCTCTTAAGGGTACAGACCCAGTAGTGGTATTGCTGGATCAAAGGGTATGCTCATTTTTGTTGTCCTTTGGGTGTCGTTCCAATGGGGCATCTTTTAAAGTGTCATTATTAATTATGTTTGATGCTAACGCAAAAAAGACAAATTAAAACCATTTTTTCCATCAAAGAGTATATGTATTCTATTAGAGGAATATCACATGTACATTAATAATTAAGTTCAAAATATACCTCCCCCAAAAGTAGTTGTAGGCAGTGTCATTAGATATAGGAATGCCTCTAATAGGAAATAGTACTTCTTGAAACAAAGCTAGGGATCTGATGGATATCTAATAAAACTCATGGCCAAGATATATAAAGAATTTTCTACAATGACCAGTCATTATTCTCAATTGATAAGTGCTTAAAACATATAGAAAGATTTCAAAACTTGAAATATAATCAGTGCATATATGAACTATATCAAATCACTAAAAATAAAATGTAAAATAAAATAACTCTAAGATTTCCTTTCATACTCATTAAACTGGGGAAGATTATGAATTGCGAATATTTAGGAGGAACTTTAGGAAGACAGAAATGCCAGTTCACTGTTGGTGAAAAATAGTGAAGAAAACCATTTTAGAAAGTTTGTAAGCAATCCAGAAATTTTACCAAATTCCTCATTTCTTTTATAATAGCATTCCTAACAACTTTAATGTGAACCAAAATTTAATTAATGTAATTGTAAGACCTATTTGGGGGTTTTGACATACCAGTATATTTTTTCAATCTATATGGGCATATAACACAAGGAAATTGCTCTATTTTCACCAAAGTAGTCATTAGAAAAAAAGGTACTACTTTTTCTAGTTGCAAAGTCAATTGCCCATCCATACATACTCACATACACATGTACAAACTAAGAACAAAGTAATTATTCATTGGGTAATAACTGAATAATTTTTGTTTTTGAATGAAATGGAAATGTACAGTGAACAGGGATAAATATAAGAATTTTCAAAAACAATGGAAGACTTTTACAAATTGATCTTAAGCAAAGAATGAAAACACCATACACCATAGCCTAGTCCAGACTCAGGATGGTTTGGTGGTTCAGTGGAGGAAATCACCCATAGGACAACTAACAGATAATAAAGCTAGGTCCACTTAGCAACAGCATGGGAAGGAGATTGAGAAATCACACAACTCAGGCTGACACATGCTCTTTCCACATCTTGTTGGCATGTTATACTTAGTGTAGGGAATTCCATGGAGATAGAATAAACTCATGAAATCTATACAACTGACACCACAAGGGCCAACTTTTTATTCCCAAACAAGCTAGCCACCAGAATGCCTCAGCCCTTATGTTTGTGATCTAATCAATTTTCAGAGAAAACTTTTATCTTTTATGAGAAACCAATGCAACAGATATTGCTCCTATCCCATCTTATATACATGAATAAACCACTAAAAGATACTGGACTAACTCTGAGTTTTGATAAGCTCAGATCAAATTCAGAGATCAATATTGATTCCAGATGAATAATGTTGAGAGAATTCTCCTTCTTAGTAGAGAAGTGGACAATGATTGGTGTGGACAAGGAGTTACCATATCTGCCGCTACTTGCCATCTGTTGATGCTCAATCGTCTCTGAATGCTTATTCATTGATTAATTTTGATTTTCAATTATATGGGTACCAAGGGCTTAGAAATTTAATATGGCATAAAGATAAAAAGATATTAATAAAACCCTTGAAGGAAAAAGGCTTCTTGCTCTAGAAGCTCCAACCCAGTTGAATTGCGGTTGACTTTTTCCTCCACTCTTGTGCCATTAGGATGGTCTTCCAGCAGGGGCTGGAGGAAGAGTCACACTCTCTGCCCACTCCAATGGAGTAATTCCCTTCACAAGGGGACAATATTTCTGCATTCATGAAACTAAGCAGCTTGTAGGGCATCTGCTTGTATTTATGGTGACACCGTACACCAATTCCATAGTGGCTGCAAGCTAGCATATGCTATTTTGCTGAAACTGTATTGTATTTCATTACCATCAAGGAGAATCATATGGTACTTGTCTCATTTCTAAGTAATGGGGAAAGTATTTTTTTTAGATTCAGTTCAGATGAGTATTTATTAATCTGTTAATCTGCATCAATAAGAGATAGTGGGGCATAGTGGAGAAAGAGCTAGTCTTAGAGTGAAGAAGATTTGGATTCAAACCCTCCCTCTTATCCATGAGTTCAGTCACCATAAACAGATAAATTGACTTCTTTGTATTATTATAAGCAGCTCTCTAAGACTCCCAGTGAAATCAGTTGTCAATCTCCATCTCTGGTAATCACACTAGGAATTCGCCACATTGATGAAATCACAGGTTTAACCCAAAGAACAAAAATGGTAGCAAAGGTACAACACTCTGAAGGATGTTCTAGGATATGGAGTACAAAATGAAAGCAGTCCCTGCCTGTTGAGGGGAAAAAGAATACATGGAAATCAGGAGTGGGGGACCTTTTTTTCACCGAGTCATTCCGATGTTTATAAGATCATTCCCAGGCCAAACTTAGTCAAACATTTAATTAATTCATCCCTAAAATACAGAGAGAGAGAGAGAGACAGAAACAAAGACAAAGACAGAAAGAGGAAAGGGAGAAGAGAAAAGGAAGAGGGAGAGAAAAAGTGGAGAAATTATACCCAAGGAAATCAAAATTCTTGTATAAGAGGTAGTACCTAAGCTGTTCTTTCAAAGCAAGTCAGGAATTCTAAGGGATTTCCCATAAATTCCCATAAATTAATTCTACAAAACACACAGAAGTCAAGTGACTTACTTGAGGTCTCAGAGTCTATAAACTTCAGAGGTAGGTTCTAAACCAATGTCTTCCTAATCTTCATGACCCTAAACTCAGCAAGAGCTTAATCTACTAATTTACAATTAAGTGAATAAATGAACAAATAAATGAATAAACAAGTAGAGGAAATAATTTGTAAATACATGAATGGATACATGAAAAATGAATGAACAGATAAATACATGAAAAGATAAGTAAATAGGTAAATGACGAAATAATTGTGAATGAATAAATAATTATATGATCTGAGCTCTAAAGCAAGAAGAGATGCCAAAGGCCTTGATAGGGCCTACAAAGGTAAAGAATGTTGATTCTGGTGTTTGAGGATATTACTTGAAATTTGACTTGTGATGTTTGCTATAAGTATGGAAACATGCATGGACATACAGATATATCATATATCACAATGCATGCTATGTTGTATGTACACACATGTATATGCATCTACACATACACATTTGTGATATGTATGTGAGTTTATAGAAAGAGATTAAGTTTTTCACTAAAAAAAATGGAGCAGTCGAACCTCTTGGTTTTGATGAGAAGTTTCATTTTTCCTTAAACATGAGTATCTTTTTTTGAGTTTCTGTGTACAAAGAAATAATGTGTCAAATACTATCTTTGTGAATGTATATGCCTATGTTTTTATCTATCTAATCTATCTATCTATCTATCTATCTATCTATCTATCTATCTACCTATCTACCTATCTACCTACTTACCTATCTATCTCTTCTATTGATATTCTACCCCAGCATTTAGTACAAAATTCTACTCAAACATGGTACATTATAAATCAGTCAGTAAAATGATCACCAGTTATGTGTGCAAGACTATCAGATACAAAGAAAGACAAAAAGATAATAAAAGAATACTTGATTTCAAAGAATGAATGGCTGAATGAATTAATGAATGAGCAAATGATTTTGATCCTCATTTAAATGATTTCCTTTAAAGTGGGCAGTGCAAGCATTATCGAGGGCAGCTAGGTGACACAGTAAATAGAGTGCCAGGCCTGGAGTCAAGAAGACCTGAGTTCAAATCCATGCTCGGATATTTATTAGCTGTGTGACTGTGGGAAAGTCATTTCACTCTGTTTGTCTCAGTTTTCCTCAACTGTAAAATAAGCTAGAAAACACTCCAGTTATCTTTGCCACCCCCACCAAATAAAGTCACAAATTGGGTAGGACTGAAAATGATCAAACAACAACAAATGGCTCATCCAGAGGAAGGGATTCATGCAAGTGCACAACCAGGAAGCAGTCAAGTCGAGACCTGAATCCAAGTCTTCAGACAATGAGTACAGAGCTGTTTCCATTATATTTTTTGTATGCACAAATTGAGTTTTGCCTCAAGGATACCTCAGTCATGGTAGTATTATCTAATCAGATTAAAAGTGTCTCAAGAAATTAAAGGGTTGACTCTTCCATTTTCTTTTCTTCAAAATCCTGTATGATTACCCCCTTTGTTCTTACTTATTCTCGGAGAAACCCTAAGAATGACAATTTAATGGAATAGTTACTATAATTTCATCTACTTACTTCATCTCCAGTCATCTTTATTTGGTTTCATCTCTGAATTGTTACAATACAAAGAAAGTCATAATTTAAAAATATTTTTCCTTCACTGAATTTTTATTCTATATTTCTTGTAGAGGGAGACAAATAGATTTCACTCTACGTCCAATTCTCTTATTGTCAAATAGGAGTTAAAACTCCAGTGCCACAAGATGTGAAGTCCATCTGCTTGCTCTGATCCAAATGAGCCTAACTTAGATTCTTTTCCTTATGTAGCAACTTGCTTTAAAGTTAAGTAGGAAAGAAAACTTGTTCCATTGAGTTGACTGATAATTTTCCATTTTGGGGAAGGAGGGGGCTTCCTCCATTTTGGAACCATTAGGATAGTGCTTCTTAATGAAAAAAATGGTTTTATTTACCATCCTCTGCTTTTCTCCCTTTAATTTTCACCATTAGTGGAAATTTTTATTTTATTGAATTTGTTTATTCATTCTTTGGTTTGTTGAATTGAAAAGAACTCTTTCCTTACCTTCTGTAGCTCCCCTCTCTAATCCATCCTACAAATTATTCCCTGATTATTCTTCTAAATGATTCTAACCACTTTAATATTTGAAAAATATTCAGAGACTCTTTATTGCCTACAAATAAACAAATAAATTCCAAATTACTGAACTTGGCATTAATGTTCAGGATTTGTTTTTCCAATCTTATAACCCATTACTTCCATTTAAATATGACACACTCCATCCAAACTGGAACATCTGGTATTTCCCAAACATGTGATGTTTTGTTTTTTCACTATGCCTTTGTTCATGTTGTTCCCTCTACATGGGAGGTCTTGTTGTTACTGCTATGGCGATTGTTGTTGTTCCTCATTTTCCTTCCTTCATTTTTTTCCTCTTCCTTTCTTTCCTTCCTTCCTCCTTCCATTCTTCCTTCCTTCCATCTTTTCTTCCTTCATTCCATCCTTCTTCTTCTTCTTTCTTCTTCTTCTCCTCCTTCTCCTCCTCCTCCTCCTTCTCCTCCCTTCTCCTTCCTCTTCCTCCTCCTCCTCCTCCTCCTCCTCTTCTTCTTCTTCTTCTTCTTCTTCTTCTTCTTCTTCTTCTTCTTCTTCTTCTTCTTCTTCTTCTTCTTCTTCTCTATTTTTTTACCATCAGAATCCCACCCATCTTCAAAATCCCTATCAAATGCCAACTCCTCTATCTAGCTCATTTGCAGTTACCATACTAGATGTCTCACTGACCCTGGAGTCGGGGATACCTAATTTCAAATCTTGCCTTAAACCTGCTCTGGTCACTTTTCCCTGTTTCCCTCAGTTTATCATCTGTCAAATGATCTGGAGAAGGAAAGTACAAATCACTTCACTGCAGTATCTTTGCCAGGAAAACCCCAAATGGGGTCACAAAGAGTCAAATATAATTGAAATGACTCAACTGTATTGTAAACATATTTTCCTTATTCTTCTTCAGCACAACTCTCAGTTCCCCTGGCATGATATGGATATTCGTGTACATGTGTACATATGTACTTTCACATGTTCCCACCTTTAAACTCTTTTAGTTCTGAGAGATGATTTTCCTTTACAGAGATAATACATTTGATGAGTTATCTATTATTTGTCTCTAGTTCGCATAACAGTCATTAAGATATTATTAGTCAGGGCAGTTAGGTGGCACAGGAGGACCTGCATTCAAATCTGACCTCAGACACTTCATAATTACCTAGCTGTGTGACCTTGGACAAGTCACTTATCCCCATTGCCTTATAACCCCTCCAAAAGTTGTTATTAGTTATTAACACTATAACAAGAATCATTTTAGCAAACTTATCAGAAGTAAGGCATCATAGATTAGCAGCAGGTAACAAAGTTAATACAGTTGGATAGAAATAGTCCAAAGATAGAAATAGTCCAAAACACAGTGTATTGCTTTAGAAAGGCCCTATAGTGAAGTACCTAGATAGTGGGAGGGTCATTGATTTTTCTAAGACAGTGAAGAAGAAAGACACTCAAGGGATGAAATAGTTGAAGACCTCTTTTTCCTCCCTCATGACAAGAGTCAAATATTTAGTCAAGTATTTTAAGGGTGGAAATTGTTCAAAGCCATAACAATACTGAGGGAAATTGGAAGATCGTCTTTATCAGTACAAGGTCAAGTATCTTCAGAAGAAATGTATTTTGAATTATATCATTTCTTCTTAATGAGTCAGGGAAAAGGGCTTTTATGTAAGTTTTTCTAGGCAAAATATGACTGAGAATATCAAATTTCAAAAAGTACAATGTTAAGGTGACATACCATTTTTCAGGTAGTAAATTCCTGCTTGTTTAAAAATTCACAATATTTATGACCATTACTAAAAAGTTTCCTCTACACTGCAGGGGAAAAATATTCAATTACTTAAATTACTTAAAGTACATTTATATGGTTTCTTTTGTCATCAAATATGAAGCTATCCCACAGTGTTTTGGTCAATCTTTTGAACTCTTTGATTATATAAAATTCATTTGAATGGTACACTCTTTAAACTTGGGGATTTTCTCTCAACTTGTAAATAATTCAATTTGTGAGTTAGATGTATTCATTCATATATTTGATTGTGTATTAATACATTAATTTAGTAAGCATTTCTTTGGAACCTGCTGAGTGCTAAATTCTGAGGATGCAAAGGCAAAATGAAACAGTCCCTGCCCTTAAGGAACTTACATTTTATTGGGGGAAATCAACACATGCTCAAAAGAATAAATACAAAAAAAATTACACATAAATACAAATAATTTCAGAAAGGCAGGACTTTAAGAATCTGTATGGAATGCCACCTTGCAAGGGTACCTTAATATTCCTGAGCCTTATTTTCTTATCTGTAAAATAAGTGGGGACATGGGGAGAAAGGGAGATGATGTCTCCTCTAGCTCTAGTGAGGTAAAGAGTGTAGGTTAATCATCCCCATTTTAGAGATGAAGAAACAGGTTTAGACAACAAAAGCAACACTGAATATTAGACTATAACCTCCTTGAGGGCAGGACTATCTTTTCTCTCTCTCTCTCTCTCTGAATTCACAATGTTTAGCACAGTACCTGACACAGACTTTTTTTTAGGTTTTTGCAAGTCAAATGGGGTTAAGTGGCTTGCCCAGGGCCACACAGCTAGGTCATTATTAAGTGTCTGAGACCAGATTTGAACCCGGGTACTCCTGACTCCAGGGCCGGTGCTTTATCCACTGTGCCACCTAGCCACCCCTAGACTTTTCTTTCTTGATTGACATGTTGCATATGGTAGAGTTGGATTAGCCCAGGTTTTCTGATTCCAAGTTCAAGACTTGTTCCATGACTCCAGATTGTATCCATTTCAGAATAGCCAAACAGAATGAGGGAAGAATATAAAACTGGAACCTGAGTTCTTTATTTAGAGATAATTAGTCAAAATGAGTATACTTTGTCACCATTAGTACTATGCTTTAACCAGTTGAATTAACTAGTAAAATTAATTTTTTTATTAAAGATATTGAGTTTTACAACCCCCCCAATATTACCCCCCCCCCGCCATGGAAAGCAATCTGTCAGTCTTTATTTGGTTTCCTTGTTGTACCTTGATCCAAATTAAGTTTGATGAGAGAGAAATCGTATCCTTAAGAGACAAGAAGTCTAAGAGGTAACAAGATCAGACGATAAGATATGTTTTTTTTCTAAATTAAAGGGAATAGTCCTTGAACTTTGTTCAAACTCCATGGCTCTTTATCTGGATATAGATGGCACTCTCCTTTGCAGACAGCCCCAAATTGTTCCTGATTGTTGCACTGATGGAATGAGCAAGTCCTTCAGGGTTGAACATCACTCCCATGTTGTTGTTAGGGTATACAGGGTTTTTCTGGTTCTGCTCATCTCACTCAGCATCAGTTCATGCAAATCCCTCCAGGCTTTCCTGAAATCCTGCCCCTCCTGGTTTCTAATATAACAATAGTGTTCCATGACATACATATACCACAGTTTGCTAAGCCATTCCCCAATTGAAGGACATTTACTGGATTTCCAATTCTTTGCTACCACAAACAGGGCTGCTATAAATATTTTTGTACAAGTAATGTTTTTGACCTTTTTCATTATCTCTTCAGGATATAGACTCAGTAGTGGTATTACTGGGTCAAAGGATATGCACATTTTTGTTGCCCTTTGGGTACAGTTCTAAATAGCTCTCCAGAAAGTTTGGATGAGTTCAGAGCTCCATCAACAGTGTAATAGTGTCCCAGATTTCCCACAACCCTTCCAACAATGATCAATATCCTTTCTGGTCATATTGGCCAATCTGAGAGGTGTGAAGTGGTACCTCAGAGAAGCTTTAATTTACATTTCTCTAATAATGATTTAGAGCAATTTTTCATATGGCTATGGATTGCTTTGATCTCCTCTTCTGTAAATTGCCTTTGCATATCCTTTGACCATTTGTCAACTGGGGAATGGCTTTTTGTTTTAAAAATATGATTAAGTTCTCTATATATTTTAGAAATGAGTCCTTTGTCAGAATCATTAGTTGTAAAGATTGTTTTCCAATTTACTACAGTTCTTTTGATCTTGGTTACCATGGTTTTATCTGTGCAAAAGCTTTTTAATTTAATGTAATCGAAATCATCTAGTTGGTTTTTGGTGATATTCTCCAACTCTTCCTTAGTCATAAACTGCTCCTCTTTCCATAGATCTGACAGGTAAATTAGTCCTTGATCTTCCAATTTGCTTATGGTATTGTTTTTTATGTCTAAGTCCTGTAACCATTTGGATCTTATCTTGGTAAAGGGTGTGAAGTGTTGGTCTAAGCTAAGTTTCTTCCATACTAACTTACAATTATCCCAGCAGTTTTTATTAAAGAGGGAGTTTTTATCCCAATAGCTGGACTCTTTGTGTTTATCAGACAGCAGATTACTATAATCATCTCCTGCTTTTACACCTAGTCTATTCCACTGGTACACCACTCTATTTCTTAGCCAGTACCAAACAGTTTTGATGACTGATGCTTTATAATATAATTTTAGATCAGGTAGGGCTAAGCCACCTTCTTTTGCACTTTTTTTCATTAAGCTCCTGGCAATTCTTGACTTTTTATTTCTCCATATGAATTTACTTACTATTTTTTCTAACTCATTAAAGTAATTTTTTGGAATTTTGATTGTTAGGGCACTAAACAGGTAGTTTAGTTTTGGTCATTTTTATTGTATTAGCTCTATGTATCCATGAGCAGCTGATATTTGCCCAGTTATTTAAATCTGATTTAATTTGTGTGAGAAGTATTTTATAATTGTTTTCAAAAAGTTTCTGAGTCTGTCTTGGCAAATAGACTCCCAGGTATTTTATATTGTCTGAGGTTATTTTGAATGGAATTTCTCTTTCTAGCTCTTCCTGTTGCATCTTGCTAGACATATATAGAAAAGTTGAGGATTTATGAGGGTTTATTTTATAACCTACAACTTTGCTAAAATTGCTAATTGTTACCAGTAGTTTTTTGGATGATTTCTTGGGATTCTCTGGGTAGACCATCATGTCATCTGCAAAGAGTGAGAGTTTTGTCTCTTCCTTCCCAATTCTAATTCCTTCAATTTCTTTCTCTTCTCTAATTGCTGAAGCTACCATTTCTAATACAATATTGAATAGTAGTGGTGATAATGGGCACCCTTGTTTCACCCCTGATCTTATTGGGAATGCCTCTAGCCTCTCCCCATTGAATATAATGCTTGTTGATGGTTTCAGATAAATACTGCTAATTATTCTAAGGAACAGTCCATTTATTCCTACTCTCTGTAGTGTTTTTAGTAGGAATGGATGCTGTATTTTGTCAAAAGCTTTTTCAGCATCTATTGATATGATCATATGATTTCTGATAGGTTTGTTGTTATGATTGAGTATACTAACAGTTTTCCTAATATTGAACCAACCCTGCATTCCTGGGATAAATCCTACTTGATCATAATGTATTATGCTAGTGATAACTTGTTGCAATTGTTTTGCTAAGATTTTTATTTAAGATTTTTGCGTCTATATTCATCAGGGAGATAGGTCTATAATTTTCTTTCTCTGTTTTAATTCTTCCTGGTTTAGGTAACAGCACCATATTGGTTTCATAAAAAGAGTTAGGCAGAGTTCCATCTTTCCCTATTTTCCCAAAGAGTTTATATAGAATTAGAACCAATTGTTCCTTAAATGTTTGGTAGAATTCACTTGTGAATCCATCAGGCCCTGGAAATTTTTTCTTTGTGAGTTCAATGATGGCTTGTTTAATTTTTTTTTCTGATATAGGGTTGTTTAGGTATTTAACCTCCTCTTCATTTAACCTGGGCAACTTATATTTTTGTAAATATTCATCCATTTTACTTAGATTATAAAATTTATTGGCATAGAGTTGGGCAAAATAATTTTGAATTATTAATTTAATTTCTTCCTCATTGGTGGTGAGTTCACCTTTTTCACTTATGATACTAGCAATCTGATTTTCTTCTTTCTTTTTTTTAATCAAATTGACCAGGGGTTTATCAATTTTATTGGTTTTTTTCATAATACCAACTTTTGTCTTTATTAATTCAATAGTTTTTTTGCTTTTGCTTTTATTAATTTCTCCTTTAATTTTTACAATTTCTAATTTGGTATTTGACTGGGGATTTTTAATTTGTTCTTTCTCTAATTTTTTTAGTTGTATGTTTAGTTCATTGATTTCCTCTTTATCCAATTTATTCATGTAAGCACTTAAAGCTATAATATATACGCTGAGAGCCTCTTTGAGTGAATCCCATAGGTTTTGGTATGTTGTTTCATTATTATCATTATCTAGGATAAAATGGTTAATTCTTTCTATATTTTGTTTTTTGGTCCACTCATTCTTTAAAATGAAGTTATTTAGTTTCCAATTGGTTCTGGGTCTATATCTCCTTGACCCAATATTTTATATGACTCTTATTGCATTGTGATCTGAGAAAGATGTATTCACTATTTCTGCCTTTCTGCAGTGGCTCATTAGGTTTTTATGTCCTAGTACATTGTCAATTTTTGTATAAGTTCCATGTACTGCAGAGAAACAAGGTATATTCCTTTCTATCCCCATTCAATTTCCTCCATAGGGCTACCACATCTAGTTTTTCTAACAATTTATTTACCTCCTTACCTTCTTTCTTGTTTATTTTATGATTTGATTTATCTAGATCTGAGAATGGGAGGTTGAGGTCTCCCACTAGTAGAGTTTTGCTGTCTATGTCTTCCTGTAGTTCTTTCAACTTCTCCTCTAAGAATTTGGATGCTATCCCATTGAGTGCATATATATTCAGTATTGAAATAACTTTATTGTCTATGATATGTTTTAGGAGGATAAAGTTTCCTTCCTTATCTCTTTTAATGGTATCTATTTTTGCTGCTGCTTTGTCTGAGATAAGCATTGCTACCCCTGCGTTTTTTTACTTCAGCTGAAGCAAAATATATTTTGCTTCAACCTTTTACCCTTACTCTATGTGTATCTTTCTGCTTCAAATGAGTTTCTTGTAAACAGCATATTGTCGGATTCTGGTTTTTAATCCACTCTGCTATTCCCTTACATTTTAAGGGAGAGTTCATCCCATTCACATTCAAGGTTATAATTACTAATTCTTTATTGCCCTCCATATTTTCTTCCTTCTGTTTGTATTTTCCCCCTTCCCCCTCCCTTTATCTATTTTCCCCAGTATTTTGTTTCTGAATACCACCCCCTTCAGTGTGTTTGCCCTCCTGTATCACCCCTCCCCTTTCTTTCCCCTTTTTCTTTTTCCCTTTTTCCTTCCCTTCCTTTTGTTAGTTTCCCCTTTTCCCCTCCCCCTCCCTTTCTCCATCCCCCCTCCCCTTTTCCCCTTTTAATCCTTGAAAGGTTAGATGTTCTTTAAGTTAACTAAGTATGTGTAAGTTAACTTTAAGCCAAGTCTGATGAGAAGACGATTCAGGTGTTTCTCATCTCCTCCCTTCTTCCCCTCTATTACCATAGGTATTTTGTACCTCTTAGTGTAATGAGATTTACCCCCATTCAGTCCCCTCCCTCTTCCTCTCTCCTTCCTGTCCCCCCTTTTTAAGGAGGTAGTGGTTTTTAGATCATTCTATTTGAGTCATAGAAAATTCTGAGTATCTGTCACTTCTAGCTATGTACATTCTGTCTAATAGAGTAAAAATTCTTGAGAGTTATTAGAGTCTTTCTCCCAAGTGGGGTTAAAGCCAGTTACATCCCACTGGATAGCAGTCTCATGGATAGGTCATGAATGTCCATCATTTCTAGCTAGGCATATTCTCTTTGTTAGAGTTACAATTCTCAAGATTTATGAGATTTTTTTCCCCATGCTGGAATATAACCAGTTTCAACTTATTGGATAGCAATTTTTTTAATCTGCCTCCCCCCCTTTTTTTTTACCTTTTCATGTGTCTCTTGAACCTCCTGTTTGATGACCAAATTTTCTTTTTAGCTCTGGTCTTTTCATCAGGAATTTTTGGAATTCTTCGATTTTGTTAAATGTCCATCTTTTTCCCTGGAAGAGAAGGCTTAGCTTTGTGGGATAGTGGATTCTTGACTGTATTCCAAGCTCCCTTGCTCTTTGAAATATCTCTGTCCAGGCCCTTAGATTCCTTAATGTTGATGCAGCCAGGTCCTACATAATCCTTACTGTGGCTCCTTGATATTTAATTTGTTTCTTTCTGGCTACTTGCAGGATTTTCTCTTTTATCTGATAGTTCCAGAATTTGGTGACAACATTCTTTGGTGTTTTCATTTTAGGATCTTTTTCTGGAGGGGAACAATTTAGTCTTTCAGTATCTACTTCGCCCTCTGGTTCTATGATATTAGGGCAATTTTCCATCACGTGATCCTGTAATATAAAGTCCAGGCTTTTTTTTCTCTTCAGTGTTCTCAGGAAGTCCAATAATTTTCAGGTTGCCCTCCTCGACCTATTCTCAAGTTCAGTGGTTTTGCTGATGAGGTATTTCACATTTTCTTCTATTTTTTCTATTTTTTTTTTTTGGTTTTCTTTAACTGGCTCTTGCTGTCTCATGGAGTCATTAGTATCTGTAGACTCCATTCCTTTTTTTTAGAGAAGAGTTTTCTTCATTAACCTTTTGCAACTCCTTTTCTAATTGGTCCATTCTACTTTTGACCAATTGATGTTTTGAGAGAATTATTTTCTTTTTTGCATTTGCCCAATTGCAGATCTGAGAGAATTATTCTCCTTTTGTATTTGTCTACTTGATGATTTGAGAGATTTATTCTCATTTTGTATTTGTCCAATTGTATTTTTTAAGGGTTTGTTTTCTTGTTGCAAGGTATTAATTGTCTCTCCCAAATTTTCCAGTTGATTTTTAAACTCCTTCCTTATTTCCTCAAGGAAGTCTTTCTGTGTTGAAGACCAGGTCATATTCTCCTCAGAGGTTCTAGGTCTCTCTGAGTTAGGGTCATTCCCTTCCAAGAATTTTTCTATGGATCCACCTTTCTGCTGACCCTTCTTCATTTTC